>NW_027331548.1:0-100000 GCF_022965805.1 Primulina eburnea
GGAGTTTAAATCTTTTAAAGTGGGTGGTACATGTATTTTGGTTAAAAGGAGAGTTTAGTGGAGTGTATCAATTTAATTGATAAATTTGTGTGGGTCAAACTTTTATTAGCATTTTTATTAGTTGATTTAGCAAAATTTTCTCCTAATTAATGACCCACACACACGTTAAATACACTAACACACACTTACACGTTTTTACACACACTAAAACACACAACACACACACAAGCTTTAAAAATCAGATTTTTATTATTTTAAAAAGAGAGAAACCTAGGGTTCCATAGCATTTAGCAGCCGTCCCCTTCTCTTCGAGTCTCCCAGCAATTTTCGTGAGTTTTATTGCAAGAATTTAGTGCCACGTTCGTCCCGGATCAAGCCTCGCTCCGTTCCCGCATCGGTATCGCCGTTTCGGTAAAGTTTATCATCAAAAGGCACGTATATTCTGTTCTTTCTGCATCGATCTTGTCATAGTATGCGTTGTGTATTTTTATGCGTGAAAATTTATGTAAGACGTTCGTCGTTTGAGCGGAAATTGATTTGAATGCGTTTGAAATACTTTTTAGATCTGAAATCTCGTAACTTGCTGTTCTTCTCGAAACTGCGATTTTTCCGTCGAGAATTTGAGAAAACTTTCAACTACAAAATTGTAGAACTTTTTGATACCTTCGTTTTGATATAAAATTCGAGATTTTTGGATGAAAATTGAGTGAGTTATGGCGTTTTTCGTGGGACTGCTCAAACTGCGACTTTTACGATAATTGTGTTCTCGAAGTTTATTTGTTGCAGGCTTCGTTGGAGATCGACGGACGATCGTTGTTGCACCTAGGTATGATTATTATGTTGTTGGGTTGATATGTGGTACGTCGTTTAGTGTCGATAGGCACTCGAATGCATTAGAAGTCGTAGGAAAGAAATTAGTGTCGATTGTCACGTTTTTGAAATTGTATGTGTCGTAAGATGAACGTCGTGGCTTGAGATGTTGTACGAAATTGGTTTTATGTTATGGTATGCTAGGATGGGTCTCGGGGTGTCAGTTCATAGTTCGTGCGACCGGGTCTAGAAAGTTAAGCAAAGCATGTACAAGAATTTTCGTAAGTTCGCGATCACAGAGCCTGCACGGACCCTTACACGGACCCTGGCACGGGGTCCGTGCCTTTGTTCTTCCGGAGTGCCCTTTTTCCAGAGTCTGCACGGACCCTGGCACGGACCCTGGCACGGGGTCCGTGTCCACCCCTTTTTCATGGAGTCTTTCACCCGAGTCTACACGGACCCCTACACGGAGGTAGGCACGGGGTCCGTGTCCCTTCTTCTTTCCGAGTGTCACTGCACCGCACCTAGACGGACCTGTACACGGACCCGGGGTAGGGGTCCGTGTACTCACTGTTTGGGAAAGAATTGTAAGTATATTTTGGGATTTGACGTTATGGTTTAGTGCAAGGGTTATCAAGGTTGTGTCATGGGAAATGTTAGAACGTCCTAAGTATTGATTGGACTTGAGAGCAAGTATGATTCCTACGTTTAAGTTATGCAAATTCATGTTAGTTGATGCAGCAACGGCCCCGATCGAAGTCCAACGAATCCCTCAACGCCAAGTAAGTATGTTGACGTGCAAAAGAAAGTATTTTAAGTTTTGAGGTATGCTAAATGTCTTGTGACCATATTATGTTAGGATTGGAAAGCGTTAAATTATGAACGGGGACCAATCCGCCCGTTAAATTATGAACGGGTTAGATCGTGGTTGTGAAGCGTTAAATTATGAACGTGGATCAACTGGCCTGTTAAATTATGAACAGGGATCTTATGTATGCGGCAATGGATACGTCCCTGTCAGCCCAGTACTGTGGTATGTCTGATCAGACGTTTATTATGTATGGGTCACTTGCTTTGAAACATCCTCTACGCAAAATGATGAAGTTATGTATGTTCAAGTATGTTCAAGTATGCAGCATGTTTATGAAAAGTTTAAGTTATGGCACGTCGAAGTATGTATGTACGTATGTTCAAGTTTTAATACGCAAGTTCAAGTTCAAGTTATGTATGTCCTATTTTAAAGTTGAATGTGATTTTATTATGTAGTACTCGTTATTCCAGTTTATACGTGTTGAGTCTTTAGACTCACTAGACTTGATCGATGCAGGTGAGTATGTTGTTGAGGAGACAGGAGGTGGCGACCAAGGGGCATGCTTGGACTGAGCGGGAGGCTAACCCGAGGACCGCAAAGTTTATGTTTTACGCCCATGTTATTTTACGATTTTTATGCAAGTTCAAAATACTCTGATGTTATGTTTCATTTCAAGACTTTTGGAGCAAGTGTTTCTTTTTAGCAAATTTTATTGGTGATGTCGATTTCAAACGTTTTTATTGATGAAGGATGTAGTGACGACCGTATTTGATTTCATTTCCGCATTTCTTTTAGTTTAAAAGAAAATTTTTAATTTTTCCGCAAATTTTGAGTAGTAAATGTACGGTACGTTACACACCCCTTCTAAGGATGACAATAGAGCGGGACGAGATGAGTTCTGAGATGGGGATAGTAAGCTCATATCCCCTGAACTACTTCGGAGATTTTAAAAAATATTCGACCTCGAATGCCAACTCGAAAAAATCGGGGATCTCATCCCCGTTTCGGGTTTTTCCCGCAGGGTCCAAAACCCGTGGGGGAAGTTGTCATTCCTAACCCCTTCTATGCCCCAGATACATTTGCTTAAAGCAATGAACTAAGAAAACTTCATTTCCAACAATTTTATTAAATGAAGATTCATTTAATAAAATTACTAATTGAAATATCACTATTCTATCTCAGAAAAAAGAAAAAAACCCACCACTCTAATTAATCTTCAGTGTCATGTATCATCATAATCATTATTCTCTCATTTTTTAGAATTATATTTGATAAGGTTCGAAGCTATTAACAGAAAATTTGAATTTGTTTTCACTATATATTTATATTTTAAGATGCTTTTTATTTTCATTTGAAAAGTAAAATCATGTACACTACTAATGAATAAATTTTAATTAGAATAAATTTTAATTACTTAAGTATAATAATATTTTCCAATTCAATTGATTATTATTAGAAGGTTATCAATAAATTAGATTCATGTCGTGCCTAACTTCTTCAACTGTTTCTTTTTTTTTTTTTTTGTTAATTAAAAACAATAACATTTAACATCACAAAATGAAGAGGCATGAGATAATAAATAATAATGAGATAGTAATAACAATGGATAATCAATTCTTATTGATTATTAATCGGGATGGTCAAATTGCAACTCATGATATGAGAAATATTTTAGAGGTGTCAGATGAATGATGATAATGTCATATTTATAATGGTCTGATTTTTTTTTTCATATTTTAAAATTTATTATATAATATTAATTCAAATGATATAATTTTCCTAACTTAATTGTTTTACAATTGTAAATAGATAAAATTATCTATTCCTCTATACAAATTCAAAGGCATCACAAAGATAGAAATTTAGAATTTTGATATAAAATATAGAAAATTAATTATAGACTATTTTCTCTATCTCATTTAAATTCTAATTTGTATATAGAGTAGGTCTCATGTGAGATCGTCTCACGGATCTTAATCCGTGAGACGGGTCAACCCTACCCATATTCACAATAAAAAGTAATACTTTTAGCATAAAAGATAATACTTTTTCATGGATGACCCAAATAAGAGATCCGTTCACAAATATGACCCGTGAGACCGTCTCACACAAGTTTTTGCCTTGTATATATATTATTTGCACAACTGGTGATTCTCATTACACAAACCACAAAAACTCTTGTGAGACGATCTCACGGATCAATTTAGTGGGTCGAATCTTTTATTTGGATCATCCATGAAAAAATATTACTTTTTATGCTAAGAGTATTACTTTTTATTTTGAATATCAGTATGGTTGAACCGTCTCACTGATAAAAATTCGTGAGACCATCTCATAAGAGACTTACTCTATGCCAAAATAACTTCCAATTTAGTTATGATAACGTTATATTAAGAATTATTTGTAGGAATATCTAGCTCTTACTTCTTTTTGACTCATTCGTGTCATTTTTTAAAACAATTTCATCATAATTACCATTTGACTCTATTTTTTTTCTTCATATAATAGATACTTTCATTGATTTTTTTTAAAAGAAAAATAAGCTGAGAAAGTATCAATTGTGATAACATACATGAATAAGCTCATTTTTTTTTTCAAAGTAAGTGTTTATTGATTTTTTTTTAATTTAATGTTTGACTACTTTTTTGTCAATATTATTGTTATTATATACTTGTATGTAAATAGCTCTACAAATACAAATAAAATATCATGACCTTATTGTTATGATTGAGTACTATTTGATAATATATAAATATGGGGAGACCTAAATAAAATAAAATCTATCATAGTAATTAAAAGAGTTAACCATTCAATTTATTTTATTTATTATCGAAATGAGTGGGAAAAAACTAATGAAAAAATTGATTGATTTTCTATATATTTCTTTCTCATTTTAGCAACCGTACAACAATATTTTTCCAGTATCATATCATCCGATGTATGTGGATGAAACGCGACGGTAGTTCAGGTTGAACTAAACAGCAGTTTGGCCTTAAGAGTTGTCAACTAATACTAGAAATTTTTCTGTATTGAGCAGACTTTTTCCTTGAGTTGTGTGCACTCGGTTTCTCATCAAATGAACCAAACAGCACAGGTCTTCACATTAGCTTTGCAGGGCACATAAAAAAAATTGTCAAAGAAAAACCCAACTTATCACATATTGGAACTGTTCAACAATTAGGCACAAACTTTTCGGTGTATAATTTAACAATGTCGATGTGATCCTAAAATGAAATGTGGTCAAATACCATGAGCTGGAACTTCTTTCTTAAATTCTAAACAGTAAGAAGCGTCTTACCAGACAGATTTGAGAGGGACATAATAAACTCATGGAAATAGGCATACATGCATGCAACTTGCTAGGTCCAATCTCAGCCTAAACTAATTAGTTTGTTTGCCTATAAACACCAGGCATTTTCCTTTCACTTTGTATATCTCAATAACCAAGGAAAAAATAACATATATAGTTGGAGATATGAAATCCCTTTTCATTTTAATTGGTCTGATATCTCTTGCGTTGATACATGTATGATATAACACCCATAAATTTCCTATTCAAATCATGCAAATAAATCTGCATTTTAATTTTTTTTCGATTGGGTACTTGTTCATGTTCAAAACAATGAATACTTAACCATTCTAGCATCCTGCTCCATCCATCTGGTACATTTGTCTTTTCTCTTTCTCCTTGTTGGACCGCACAAACACAAAAATCAAACGACCAAGTTGTGGTTGAACTTATTTAGTCTTAGTTTCTGTTCTGGCATTTCTCCACGGCTCCAAAGGATAACACTTTTAACTCTGAGACGATTGAACAAAGGGTATTCGAAGGCCACTGTCATAAAATAGTTAACTAGATAATTAAAAAATATGCCACCACTTTTAATTTTGAGACGACTAAACAAATCTACTATATTATTATTCATATATAGCTTCCATTTTAAAAAAACGAAACCATCTAATATTAAGAGTAGCATTTTGGTCTACTTGGTCTAATAAAATACCATCGATGCCGCGACAAAGAAAAGACAATGCAATAGAAACCAACAAGATTAAGAATACTCGCAAAAGAAAATATGCTTGCTACATGACCTAACTTGTAAAACATTACATTTGTTAATATTACATGGAAAAAAAATTCTGGCAATTTCATTTACAGTAGGCACTGCGTCATAACGCGTCACAAGAGTGCACCCGCGCATTCTACAAGTAAAAAACTGGCAGAAGGTTTCGCGCTTGCAGGATAAACGCTTGCAAAGGTGCGCATCCCTTCCAAAAAAAACCCCAAGGCTTGCGCGTTGTTATGCATTATACCTATGCAGCAGCTGTCACGAGCCCAACATCGGGCCCAGATATCAAGGTGTACAAAAGGCACACACACGGCATATTCAAGCATAGAGATTAGGATTCCTTCCCTTATCAGGTTTAGTAGTTAGGATTTGGTTGTTTTATCAGATTTAGGATTTGGTTGTTGATAGGATTTGATCTTTAGGATTTTGACTTATCTTTCCAACTTCATGTTTATCGCTTTTAGAGATAAGTGATATAGGACTCTTTTGTATTTATATGGATGGTTGGTTGAATAAAAAAGGCATAAAAAACCTTTCAAAATTATAAGTAAAGAGATCGCGAGGTTCTCTCTTTCGAGCCTCACCACAACGTGTACAATTGGGCGACAAGGAAGAAAATCCAATAAACCCAAGTGGAATCTGGATTCGTCGGATTTCACCATCGAAAGGCCTATTACACGATCCATTGCTCGAGAACGTAACATATTGGTATCAGAGCCAGGTTTAATGGGTGATTCGGCAGTCTGAATACAATTAGATGCATTCATGAAAATGTATCTAGAAGACAAGAAGGCACAAGAACAGGCGCAGCAAGGACTTCGGGCGCAATTGGAAGAATTAACGTTATCCTTGGCAGCTGTCCGAACTGAAGCCATTCATAACCGTGATTTGGACAGCACCTCCAAGCTCTCAAATGAATCACGCAGAGGCAGCAACGACAGGGGGGAAGTCCCTCTTGGTGGACAACGATACACAAGGCTGGATCTATCTCGCTACGATGGGCTGGCGGATCCACTGGGGTGGCTCACCCACTGTGAGTTCTTCTTCCGCCATCAGAATACGCCAATCCACGACAGAGTGGGGATCGCGGCATTCCATTTGGAGGGCGATGTGCAGATGTGGTTTCTGAAATTAGAAGAGAATATACCCGATATGAATTGGAATGATTTCAAGGAGCAGTGTCACCAACGTTTTGGGCCGATCCTACGCTGCACCAAATTGGGGGAACTCTCTAAATTAAAACAGACGTCTTCCGTGGAAGACTACCAACGAAATTTTGAGCAGCTGATGGCCCGGGCAACCACGCTATCACAAGATCAGTTGGTTGAACTCTTTATCAGTGGGCTACAGGAGGTCACGGCAGCAGAGGTCCTCATTCATTTACCTCTGGACCTACCAAAGGCCATGCGCCTTGCAAGGCTATACGATGTACGCTCCGGTAGGCGTCAACCCCACGCCTCGCCCATTCCTCGCAGCACTACTGCCCAACAATCATCGGGTACTTTTGTCCGTAGGCTGAATCGTGCAGAGATGGAAGAACGAAAGGCCAAGGGGCTGTGTTATAACTGCGACGAACTGTACCTACCGAGACATCGCTGTAAGAAGCTGTTTTGGATCGAAACAGTGGATAACGTGCCTGATCAGAACTCTCTTTTCGAAGAGGACGAACCAGCTGTTTCAATTCATGCACTCAAAGGTACACAGGGGGCACAAACCATGCAGATTAAGGGAACAATTTCACGCAATCCTTTACTTGTCTTAATTGATTCTGGCAGCACACATTGTTTCTTGGATAA
The DNA here is from genome assembly GCF_022965805.1 of Primulina eburnea. Classification (NCBI taxonomy): domain Eukaryota; kingdom Viridiplantae; phylum Streptophyta; class Magnoliopsida; order Lamiales; family Gesneriaceae; genus Primulina; species Primulina eburnea. Next base: position 7,488 of record NW_027331548.1, read on the forward strand.
ATTCTTGGCCCAACGTTTGGGACTCGCAATGGAACCCAAAGCTACTCTTCGGGTCTTGGTGGCAAATGGGCGAAGAATACCATGCTCGGGAGTTTGCCGTAACGTCGTTCTAGAATTGGGTGAGTACAAGTTCTGCGTCGACTTTTTTATTATGCCATTGGGAAGTTTCGGGGCAATTTTAGGGGTCAACTGGCTTCAACTTTTTGGACCTATTCAATGGGACTTCGCCAAGATGTGTATGCAGTTTATGTCCCACGGAGAGCCAATTACTCTTCAAGGGAACATCAGTGATCATTCTCGATCGAACGGCCATCTATCTTCAATTATGATACAGAAGTAAAGCGAGCAAGATTTACATAGCCTTCTTGAAGGGTTTTCGGAACCGTCGGGCCTCCCACCTATCCGCAACTTCCAGCATAAAATTGTTCTTGAACATGGGACTAACCCCATTGCCGTCCGTCCGTACCGCTATGCTCATTCACAAAAAGATGAAATTGAGAGACAGTGCACCGAAATGCTCTCTAAAGGGTTCATTCGAAATAGTACCTCACCTTTCTCTTCTCCCGTCATTCTAGTCCCCAAGGCGGACAAGACTTTGAGGTTTTGTGTTGATTACCGTGCTCTAAACTCTAAAACAGTGAAGGACAAGTTTCCGATACCCATCATTGAAGAACTGCTGGATGAATTGTTTGATGCCATTTATTTTACAAAGCTGGATTTACGGGCTGGTTACCCCAGATTCGCATGGACCACGGAAGCATTCCCTTGACAGCTTTCCGTACACATCATGGACATTACGAATTCACGGTTATGCCGTTTGGCCTCACCAACGCACCAGCCACCTTCCAAGCTCTCATGAATTCTGTTTTCCAGCCTTTTCTAAGGAAATTTGTGCTGGTCTTCTTTGACGATATACTGATTTACAGCCAATGTGGGAGAGCCACTTACAGCATTTGCACACGGTGCTAAGGGTATTGCAGCAGCATCAGTTTTCTTTAAAACGTTCCAAGTGTTTCTTTGCTCAACAGGAAGTCGCTTACTTGGGACATGTGATCTCGCGATCGGGGGCTCAAGTCGATCGCTCCAAGATCGAGACAATCTCGGCATGGCCACAACCTACCACCCTTACTGCTTTACGTGGGTTCCTCGGTCTCGCGGGGTATTACCGTCGTTTTGTCAAGGACTATGGGCTGATGGCTGCACCATTGACATCTCTCCTCCGGAAGAACTCTTTCAAATGGTCGATGGATGACACAGCGGCTTTTGAGAAACTCAAACACGCATTAACGTCCACTCCGGTCCTAGCTCTTCCAGACTTTTCATTACCATTTATCGTTGAGTGTGATGCTTCGAATTCGGGTATTGGTGCAGTTCTACAACAGAATGGATGCCCTATTGCTTTTTACAGCCACTCATTCGCGCAACGCCACCAAAAATTACCAGCCTATGAGAAGGAACTCATGGGGTTGACAAGGGCTATACGCCATTGGCGCTCCTATTTCTGGGGCCAATCTTTTGTGGTCCGCACAGATCACTATAGTCTCAAGTATCTCCTAGAACAGCGAATCGCAACGCCTTCTCAACAACGTTGGCTATGCAAGCTATTGGGATTCGATTTCACAATCGAATACAAGCCTGGGCGTTCGAATATCGTGGCTGACGCCCTGTCCTGACGTGATTCGTTAACGGCATATGCCACCACTGTCTCAATTCCTTCTTGGGATTTCCTAGCTGATATTAAGGCTGAACACAACACCTCGGCCGAAATTCAGCAGCTTGTTCGGACTAATACTGGGGCTGTTTCCCACGACAAGTGGTCGGTCATTGAAGGTCTGTTGCTTTATAAAAACAGGATTTTTCTACAGCGAACGTCCCCATTGATACCGCGGATTATTGCATCTATCCATAATTCATCCCATGAGGGTTATCAAAAAACTTTACACAGGGTGTCTCGAGACTTCTATTGGGTTGGTATGCGTCTACATATCAAGGACGCGGTCGCAACTTGCCTTGTTTGCCAGCGCAATAAAGTGGAGCAACTTCAGCCGGCGGGACTTCTGCAACCCTTGCCTATCCCTCACCAGATCTGGGCAGAAATCTCGATGGACTTTGTGGAGGGCCTCCCATCCTCGCATGGTAAGAGTGTGATCCTAGTTGTGGTGGACCGTTTCTCCAAGTACGTACACTTTATTGCCATCGCTCACCCTTATTCTGTAGTTTCGGTGGCCAAAATTTTCTTTGATAATGTTTTTAAACTGCATGGCCTACCCGAATCCATTGTCAGCGATCGTGATGTCACGTTTACAAGTTCCTTTTGGAAGGAATTGTTTCGCTTGCAAGGGACCAAACTTTGTTTCAGTTCGTCTTATCATCCCCAATCTGATGGGCAAACGGAGGCCGTTAATAGAGTGCTGGAAATGTATTTACGGAGTTTTACAAGTGACTACCCGAAGAAATGGGGGGACTGGCTCGCTTGGGCAGAATATTGCTACAACACGAGCTTTCATTCCTCCTTACGTGCTTCCCCTTTTGAGGTCATATATGGGCGGAAACCACCTCGCCTCTTATCGTATTGTCCGGGCTTCGCTCGCCTCGAGGCTGTGGATCAGGCACTGCTGTCGCGTGATAAGGTGTTACTTGATGTTCGGGAACGTTTGTTGCATGCACAAAACCGCATGAAAGTTCAATTTGATAAAAAAACACAGAGAGTTGCACTTTAAGGTGGGTGATTTAGTTTTACTGAAACTTCAGCCTTATCGACACTTAAGCTTGTCTGCTAGAGCTAATCGGAAGCTATCTCCTCGCTTTTATGGACCTTTTAAGGTGTTGGAACGAGTTGGTACAGTAGCCTACAAGCTGCAATTGCCCGAGACAGCCAAAATGCACCTATTTTTCCACATTTCATTCTTGAAACAATTTCGGGGAACTGACACCGGCGAGCCGACGCTACCTGAGCTTCCTGTTAGAGTAGGTGCACGTCGAGCCAAGTGTTGGCCGACTGTTCACAATGAAACTCTTTGTATAAACGATCTTTATTTTAATAATATTTCAATTTATTAATTTGGCGCATCTTTATCTTTATACCCATGCTAGTTGCATAGATAAAGTCCTTGAATATACAAATAGTAGAAAGAATATGAGATGCTCATATGATGAGTATCATGAAACTCATATTTGAAATGCTGTATATTCTAAACCGTTCCTAGTCGATTCAGCCGCCACTAAGAAGGATAAAGGCCGCTCGAGTTAGAGACTAGTATCTGCGATGTAAGTACCATGTTTCATTGGTAGGGGACATTGTGATGTCCGAGCATGCAGATAGGTGCTCCTGGTAGAGTGCACTGAACAACCCTCTATAAAGGATTTTCCAAGTGGTTCTCACTTATCGAGTGGAAAAATCCTAGTTTATGGTTGTACACCATTAGTCCTTATGACCCGGGACAACATTGAGACTCTATATGCTAGCGTTTCACTTTGACTTGTTTACCGACTCTTATGGGGTCATCAGGTGGCAAGGTTGGGTGTTACGGCGAAACATATAGGAGTCGATGCATTGTAGCCGGGGATTCACCGCTTACCTACGGGTATGGATATCCTATGTGTAGTGACCCGTTCCAGAATCACCTACTAATTGAGAACTAAGCATGCAATTAACCTAATTAACCATAATCAGAGATAACAGCGGAAAAGTCAACAAAATAATGGTTATACAACCCAATCGAAATCGAGAATAACTCAAAATAAAATATCCAATACAACCATATCGAAATCAAAACAATACCGATAAACTAAACCAACCAGCTACTCAACGTCCTCCTCCTGCTCCTCCTGAGCTGTCCAACCTGAGGCCTGCCCCGTGGGAATGGGGTGTCCAAGAATAAACAAAACCGAGGACGTGAGCGATAAGAACGCCCAGTACAAAAGTATGAGTATACAGACCTATATGAAATGCACATGCTATGATCATGATACCGGGGTAGTCAAGAAACAGGAGTCACAAAATGGATCTCAACAATGCTCAGTCTAGAGGCGCCAAGTGGATAGTGCCGCGCGGTCCAACCTCTGGGTCACTGCATCCACTACAAGACAGACGTGGACCTAAAATGTCCCGGACCACCGAAGCCCTCCCGACCCGTCGGCCACTGTGTACTCTCGGTGTCCATGCGTCCACAAGACAGGGCTGAGCGGCCCCAAGATATAGCTTATCTCGAAAGAGATACAGCTCAACAGTAAAGGCTATCTCGAAGGAGATACGGCTCAACGTGAAATGCAACGTGCAGTAATAAACGTGACATAATAGCATGCATCAAATGACATATATCAATGCACCACATAATCATGCAACACATATATGAATGTATACTCAACCAGGATATCTCGGATAGTACTTTAGTACCTCTATCACAGCAATCCTAATCCACTGGAACAACCAGACAACAGGTCTAATCCAAGCCTATTCATCAAGTGAAAACCATCACTAAATTTATCTACCAGACTTAACTAGATAATCCTGAGATAAATACTGATAAAATTCCAAACCTTCGTCCGTCGCTAGCCCGCTGATGCCGCTAGCTCCCAACTAGAGCACAGCTCTGCTACAAGACCAGCAGCTCCCCGCTAGTGCCCAAATCTCGGAACAAGACTAGAACCTGTCAGAAACGACTGAAATGCTATGGAATTCTCTGAATTGGCGAGTCAAAATGAGGAAATCCGACCACTATTTATAGGCCATGTTCGGATCCTCCGAACAACACTTCGGAACGTCCGAACGCTACGTGTCCATTGGCTCTTGACAGCTCATGATCGGATCCTCCGATCATACACTTCGGACCGTCCGAACATGCATGGAAAATGACGTGTCGATCAACACTTGACACCTATGATCGGATTCACCGAACTACACTTCGGATCGTCCGAACTCTTCGGTGCTTCCGAACCCTCTTCGGTCCGTCCGATCATGACTCGGTCAAACTTACACATTAAACCTTCTTAATCACCATTACTCCGTTAATTACCCAATTTGGAATTCGGGCTACTACATTCTCCCCCCCTTAAAAAGATTTCGTCCTCGAAATCTAGGCAAGAGAATGAACAAAACGAAACAACTCTCCATGCGCTCTAACCAATCCTCAGCATCATCGGGAGTCTCACCACCAACTAAAGGCTTAGGCCCCATCTGCATGAAACGATGCATATCAAAACGCCTAGGACCATTCCGTCGATGACGATGGTCACGATGCCGCCTACGATCGTCCTGGTCGCCCCAACGACCTACACTTCCCTGACTACTCTCATCACCAAAGTGGTCAGCCATCGCTACAAGATAGAATAGGGAAACTAGTAAATTGGTCAACGGAATTCCCAAAACAGAAATCTATATCCCAAAATCGTATGCATGCTCTGATACCATAAATGTAGTGACCCGTTCCAGAATCACCTACTAATTGAGAACTAAGCATGCAATTAACCTAATTAACCATAATCAGAGATAACAGCGGAAAAGTCAACAAAATAATGGTTATACAACCCAATCGAAATCGAGAATAACTCAAAATAAAATATCCAATACAACCATATCGAAATCAAAACAATACCGATAAACTAAACCAACCAGCTACTCAACGTCCTCCTCCTGCTCCTCCTGAGCTGTCCAACCTGAGGCCTGCCCCGTGGGAATGGGGTGTCCAAGAATAAACAAAACCGAGGACGTGAGCGATAAGAACGCCCAGTACAAAAGTATGAGTATACAGACCTATATGAAATGCACATGCTATGATCATGATACCGGGGTAGTCAAGAAACAGGAGTCACAAAATGGATCTCAACAATGCTCAGTCTAGAGGCGCCAAGTGGATAGTGCCGCGCGGTCCAACCTCTGGGTCACTGCATCCACTACAAGACAGACGTGGACCTAAAATGTCCCGGACCACCGAAGCCCTCCCGACCCGTCGGCCACTGTGTACTCTCGGTGTCCATGCGTCCACAAGACAGGGCTGAGCGGCCCCAAGATATAGCTTATCTCGAAAGAGATACAGCTCAACAGTAAAGGCTATCTCGAAGGAGATACGGCTCAACGTGAAATGCAACGTGCAGTAATAAACGTGACATAATAGCATGCATCAAATGACATATATCAATGCACCACATAATCATGCAACACATATATGAATGTATACTCAACCAGGATATCTCGGATAGTACTTTAGTACCTCTATCACAGCAATCCTAATCCACTGGAACAACCAGACAACAGGTCTAATCCAAGCCTATTCATCAAGTGAAAACCATCACTAAACTTATCTACCAGACTTAACTAGATAATCCTGAGATAAATACTGATAAAATTCCAAACCTTCGTCCGTCGCTAGCCCGCTGATGCCGCTAGCTCCCAACTAGAGCACAGCTCTGCTACAAGACCAGCAGCTCCCCGCTAGTGCCCAAATCTCGGAACAAGACTAGAACCTGTCAGAAACGACTGAAATGCTATGGAATTCTCTGAATTGGCGAGTCAAAATGAGGAAATCCGACCACTATTTATAGGCCATGTTCGGATCCTCCGAACAACACTTCGGAACGTCCGAATGCTACGTGTCCATTGGCTCTTGACAGCTCATGATCGGATCCTCCGATCATACACTTCGGACCGTCCGAACATGCATGGAAAATGACGTGTCGATCAACACTTGACACCTATGATCGGATTCACCGAACTACACTTCGGATCGTCCGAACTCTTCGGTGCTTCCGAACCCTCTTCGGTCCGTCCGATAATGACTCGGTCAAACTTACACATTAAACCTTCTTAATCACCATTACTCCGTTAATTACCCAATTTGGAATTCGGGCTACTACACTATGTGTTTTTCATGTATGTGTGGGTTGAAATCTCTGATCAGAGTATGGTGGTAATTATGAAAGGGGTTTCATAGATTACACCATCGATGCAACCACGACATGACACATAGTATCGATTCATTGACAACTCTCGATAGACCAATAGTTGTCGAATCGGTCGGGATATATGAGTTGAAGGGACCGTACTGTACGCTAACCATAATTGAATGGTTCTTGCAGGCACTATCATGTGATACCTAGGGAATCACGTAAGCGATGCTGCTAGGCGTTTAACGTGATTGGTTGGGTACTATCAGACTTGAGTTCTAACGTTCTTACAATCAAGGAGTTGATAAGTAAGAATGGAGCAATTGGGGTATGCTCGAATAAGGACATGCTTAGTCCGAATCACATAGAGATGTGAACCCACGGCTAGTTGTATCAATGAACCATTGAGGGCCACACAAGTACTTGCTTTGTAAATCCCGAAGAGAAGTAAAATAGTTCAATGTGTTGAACGGCTTATAAATGTGTTTATAAGCGTAAAGAAAATAGAAGTATGACTTCTAAGAGAGAAATATAAATTTTAATTTATGGAAGTGTTCCTAAGATTAAAATTTGGCCAAGTAAATAATGTAGTTGAAAATTGTGATTTTCATAAACATTATTGTGGACTAAATTAAATTAATTCAAGTGTTGAATTAATTAAACACTAGTGGACCTAGTAGAGTCTAAATAATTAAATTAATTCAAGTGTTGAATTAATTAAATAATATTGAGTCTTGTAGAGCTCAATTTAAATAATTATTTAACTAGTGGGACTTGAGTAAAATCAAGTAATATTTAATTAATCTCAAATGTGTTTGAGATAATAAATTTAGTCTATGGTTTTTAATGTGTTAAAAACCATATAATATATAAGTGAGACATGTAGGGATTGCATGCTTGGGAGGTGAAGAGCCTTGATTACTTTTTATTAAAATATTCAAAAGGCATGCAACTTTTGAGAGACAACTTTTCACAATACCTAGGCTATTCTCCCACTCTCCCTAACACTTCACTTGGCCGAAAATTGGAAGGGATTTCTCTCCATATTTTTCTTCTCTTTTGTTCTTCATTTCTTGGAGAATAAAATCTTCTCTTTGAAAAATCTTCAAGTTTTTCTAGTGCAAAACTTGAAGGGGTTTACATAGCTTGTGGTGGGCCTAATTCTTGGAGGATTGGAGGTGGAAGCTTATAGATTTTTCAACCAAGAAGAGCTAAAGTATTTATACTTTAGTTGGTGCCATTCATCAACTCTAAGGGGTTGATAGGTAAATCTCTAAACATCCTATGTTTGATGTTATTTTGTAAATATTGTGCAAAAACCATGGTGGCCGAAAATTTCATGATAAAATTTTAAATTTTTGACTTCCGTTGCGTTTCCGGCCACCGTAACCGGTCCGCTTTCAAGTGGTATCAGAGCTTTGGTTACGGTTTTTGTATAATATTTGCATAATATTATGTTGAGATCGATTTCTAACCGTTTGAGATTTTTGTTGCAACAAAAACACTAGGGCCGAAATTTTGAAAAACAAAAAAAAAAAAACATTTTTCGGGCAGCCGAGGGGTTGCCCGAGGGGGCTGCCCGAAAATTTCGGGCAGCCGAGGGGCAGCCCCGAAATGCTTCAGTTTTTAAATTAAAAAAAAAAAAATTTTTTTTTTGTTGCCGGAATCCGGCGACGGAGCTCCGGCGACGGCGATGACGGCTAGGGTTTCCAAAAGTGTTTTGGATAATCTTAGTGTCATGGGCCTTGTGTTGTTGGGCCATTAGATGGTCAACATATTTTGTGAAATTTAAATGGGCCAAAATATTTTTGGTGAAAAATGGTTTTTGGGCCCTTAAGTTTAAATTTACAATTGTTGCACATATTTTCTCATAAAATAAATAATTGAAGTAGGACTTTAATTATTTATAGTAAATTGTGATTTACAAGAAATTCGATTATAAATAAATTAATTTGAAAGTAGACAAAGGAGTTTGTATACTTTGTTAATTTAATTTATAATTGTGGCGGTTAGTGATTGGATCAAGATATATAATATTGGATCAATTAATTATAGTGATAATTAATTGATGGTGTATGATATGTGATATTATGCATGAAGGATGATCAAAAGCCCAAGCCCAATTTGCTAGGTGTATGCTAGGATATTTGTGTTGAATGATTGTAATAATTATCAATTTAAAGTGGGCTTGGTTTATGGCCCGTTCCCACCCCATGAGATGTATCCCTATGTGCCATGGATATTTAAATGTAAATATTAGAATAGTGGAAGATCAAGATTGGTAGATGGTGGCCTTGGTGATTATGAAGATCGAAGACATGTAATATTGGATGCTAATGTAATAATTTAGTTGCATTGCATCCCTGCATTTACCCTAGGATTGGACCTAGGCCCGTGTTTGGCTCACACGGGCCATTAGTTTTGGGGCAATTGATCATCCTTGTACTGTTTTCTATTTATAATATATGCATGATATGTTATAAATAATGAGTATGTGCGTTATTATTATTATAATAACAAAGTTGCATGAATCCGGCAAACATACGATCAAACATGGCGAGCTTTTAAAATAAAATTAATGATGAGACCTTTCAAAATTAAAAACCCTCATTTTGAATAAGATTCAAAATAAATATCAAGTCCGAAAAGGGGAATTATAAATTTGTTTATAATTTCCTTGTCTTCCATCGACAATGGATTCATGATGAACGCTACCCGTACTCGGGGCTCGGCTCATATTATTGAGGGGGCCCTGGGTGCCGGAAAGCTGTGACATCCATTGACATGGTGATGTGAACTACGTGGAACTCCCATGATTTCGGCTCATATTATTGAGGGAACTCATGGCGACCGTCCATTAAGGTTCAATATCGATGGGTTAGGCTTGACACGTAAAGATGAACGACGTCATATATTGGGTCCTAATCAAACGTGAGACAAAAGTATACGTAGAGGGTTGCATGGCGATGCAATTGGAAACTACCTTTTAGGAGTTGTGATGGCCGATATTATCGGGATCACAATTCGCTAATTGGACCTTACGTACCTACTGAGGAAAGTGTTTCCCGTTTTCACTAGAGGGTAGTGAAAATGTCAAAACAGTGGGAGCGATTATTTATAAAGTAAAAGTCCAAACTTTATATCCTATTAAATATTTTAAAATAGTCATTAACATTTATCTGTTTTACTTTTCAGTACAAATCTGTGACAATGTCATCAATTCGCAACCCGTTTTCCGTTATTCTCGAAAAACACGTTCTAACCGGACCAAACTATATCACTTGGCTAAGAAATTTAAAGATCGTCCTAAACTCGGAGAGAATCGCATACACACTGACTGAGTCGCCCCCTGATGAGGCTCCGACTAACTGCAGTCCCGAGGAACTGCAGACCTACAAGGATTGGTGCGACCATGACTTGAAGGCCAAGTGTTACATGCAAGCTTCGATGAACGATGAGCTGCAAAGGCGATTCGAGGATGCAAAGAATGCTGCTGACATTCATATGCACCTCAAGGAGCTCTTCGGTAGAGCAGACTCGACCTTTGAGGCATGCAACAGTAAAGGAGCTCATCACTTTACGCATGCGAGATGGGACTTCGGTCCATGAGCATGGCCTAAAGTTGATTGGGCTCGTGGACAAGCTCGTGGGCATGGATTTGATCTTGCCATCAGAGTTGACCACGGATGTGCTACTGTTGTCACTGCCTAGCTCTTTCGATCCTTTTGTCGTGAACTTCAATATGAACAAGCTCGAGCCCAGCCTTGAAGAGTTGATGAACATGCTTGTGACCTTTGAGTCCACCATCAAGAAGGAGAAGTCGGTTCTTTATGTGGGCTCTTCATCTGGCACGAAGACCGGTCCACATGGGAAGGGAAAGAAGCGTTCTTTCCAGCGCCCCAAGAAGAGCGAGCCCTTGAAGAGGCAGACTCCGAGTCCCGTAGTGGCAGCCGCGCCAGCCAAGGCTGAGAAGACTGTTGACATCTGTCACCACTGCAAGAAGCCTGGACATTGGAGGCGTAACTGCAGGGAATATCTTGCGCAGAAGGGTTCTGGCAAGGGTATGTTCTATATTGAAGTAAATATCTCGATTAATTCTACTTCGTGGGTATTAGATACCGGCTGTGGCTCACATCTCTGTAATGATTTGCAGGTGATGGGAAGAAGTAGGAGGCTCCGAGAGGGTGAGACCTTCCTGAGGATGGGCAATGGAGCAAGGGTTGCTGCCAAAGCCGTAGGAGATGTTTATTTAATATTGAACAATGATTTTAAGCTTGTTTTGAGAGATGTTTTGTATTGTACCAGACTTGATTAAAAACATTATTTCCATTCCTATGCTTGATATCGATGGATTTTCTTGTTTATTTAGCAAAGGTGTTTGCAATATTTACAAGAATGAATGTTTAGTTGGTACCGGGTGAACTTGAAAACAATCTCTACACCTTAAAATTAAAAGATATTCCACTTAACAATGTCCAAACGATAACAACAACAAATAAGCGCAAACAAGATACTCTTAATTCGGCACAATTATGGCATGCTCGATTAGGTCATATTTCCTCAAGAAGGATGAACAAGCTAGTGGGAGTTGGCATGTTTGATATGTCTGATATTAATGCTCTCACGACTTGTGAATCCTGTCTGAAAGGAAAGATGACCAAAATTCCCTTTAAGGGCCATGCGGAGCGAGCCAAAGGGTTATTGGATTTGATCCATACCGATGTGTGCGGTCCGCTTAGCATCACCACTAAGCATGGACATGCCTACTTCATCACCTTTACCGATGACCATTCGAGGTATGGGTATGTGTATTTGATGAAATACAAGTCTGAAGCCTTTGATACGGTTCAAAGAATTCAGAAGTGAAGTAGAGAAACAATTGGGACGAAGCATCAAGACACTTCGATCGGATCGAGGTGGCGAGTACTTGAGTGCCGAGTTCCAGAGTATCTTAGAGAGAATGGGATTCTCTCGCAGTGGACTCCGCCCGCTACACCACAGTTGAATGGTGTTTCGGAGCGTCGTAACCGGACTTTGATGGACATGGTTCGGTCTATGATGGGGTTCACGGAGTTGCCGCCATCCTTTTGGGGATATGCGCTTGAGACAGCGGCACTGTTGTTGAACCATGTCCATACAAAGCAGTTGATAAGACACCATATGAGATATGGATGGGTAAGCCACCCAAATATTCTTATTTTAGAATATGGGGGTGCCCTGCTTATGTGAAGCAGGTAGTGGGAGATAAATTGGATAGTCGATCCATTTTATGCTACTTTGTGGGATATCCAAGGAATTCAGCTGGATATTATTTCTATCATCCTCAAGAAACAAAGGTGTTTGTTTCTAGGAACGCAACCTTTTTGGAAAGGGAATTTCTATTGGATAGAAAAGGCGAGATGATAGAACTCGAAGAGGTTCGAGAAACACCCACAGTTGTAGAACCCACACCCGAGAAGCCAAGTGAGGAGATACAAGCTCCTAGAAGAACCGAGAGAGTCTCGAGACCACCTGTGAGGTATGGTCTGCTTTTTGAAGAGGGCCATGATGAGCCTAATCTTGGATGTGATCCAAGGACCTTCAAAGAAGCGTTATCGGATGGCGATTCATCCAAATGGCTTGAAGCAATGGAATCTGAGATGAATTCCATGCATTCGAACCAAGTGTGGAATCTCGTGGATCCACCTGAGGGAATTGTTCCCATAGGGTGCAAATGGATTTACAAGAGGAAACTTGGGGCGGATGGGAAGGTATTGACCTTCAAGGCGCGACTGGTTGCAAAAGGGTATACTCAAAGGCAAGGTGTTGACTATGAGGAAACCTTTTCTCCAGTTGCGATGTTCAAGTCCATTAGGATTTTGCTAGCCATACCTGCATGGTATGACTATGAGATATGGCAGATGGATGTCAAGACTGCCTTCCTTAATGGGGATATTAAGGAAGAGATTTACATGTCTCAACCTGAAGGGTTTACATTTATCGGAAGTGAGCATATGGTATGCAAACTTCAAAGATCTATTTATGGTCTTAAGCAGGCATCTAGGAGCTGGAACCTCAGATTCAATAGTACAATCAAAGAGTTTGGTTTTACTAAGAATCCTGAGGAACCCTGTGTGTATAAGAAGGTCAGTGGGAGTGCTGTGACATTCCTTGTTCTTTATGTTGATGACATTCTACTCATTGGGAATGATGTAGGAATGTTGCAATCAACAAAGATATGGTTAGCAAGTAAGTTCTCAATGCAGGACTTGGGTGAAGCATCTTTTGTATTGGGAATACAGATTTATAAAGATAGATCAAAAAGATTGCTTGGTCTCACCCAGTCCACATACATTGATACCATCGTGAAGCGGTTCTCGATGGACGAGTCCAAGAAAGGACATCTACCAATGTGTCATGGCGTGTCCCTATCCAAGTCTATGTCTCCCAAGACTGATGCAGAGATAGCGGCGATGACACGAATTCCGTATGCTTCGGCTATTGGTAGCATCATGTATGGGATGATATCTACACGTCCTGACGTGGCTTTTGCACTAAGTGTAGTGAGTAGATATCAATCCAACCCTGGTCTTCCACACTGGAAAGCTGTGAAAGACATCCTCAAGTATTTGAGAAGGACCAATAAGTTGTTCTTGGTCTATGGGGGTGGAGAACTAAAATTGGAAGGCTATACCGACTCTAGCTTCCAAAGCGATGTTGATGACTCGAAGTCAACGTCCGGATTCATATTCATGCTCAATGGTGGTGCTGTCTCTTGGAAGAGCTCCAAGCAAGACAGTACTGCGGATTCCACCACTGAGGCAGAATACATTGCTGCATCGGCTGCAGCAAAGGAGGCCGTTTGGATTAGGAATTTCGTCCAAGAGTTGGGCGTCATTCCAAATGGAGTTGCTCCTATCCCGGTGATGTGTGACAACACGGGAGCCATAGCTCAGGCGAAGGAGCCAAGGTCTCATCAGAAGTCCAAACACGTATTGAGAAAGTACCACATCCTCAGAGAGATCGTGGAAAGAGGAGATGTCACGATTGACAAAGTCGGCTCCGCAGATAATGTTGCTGATCCACTAACTAAGCCTTTACCAGGACCATCGTTCGAGAAGCATCGCGAATCAATGGGTCTGAAGTATATGGGTAGTTGGCTCTAGTGCAAGTGGGAGATTGTTAGAGTAGGTGCACGTCGAGCCAAGTGTTGGCCGACTGTTCACGATGAAACTCTTTGTATTAAACGATCTTTATTTTAATAATATTTGAATTTATTAATTTGGCGCATCTTTATCTTTATACCCATGTGAGTTGCATAGATAAAGTCCTTGAATATACAAATAGTAGAAAGAATATGAGATGCTCATATGATGAGTATCATGAAACTCATATTTGTAATACTGTATATTCTAAACGGTTCCTAGTCGATTCAGCCGCCACTAAGAAGGATATAGGCCGCTCGAGTTAGAGACTAGTATCTGCGATGTGAGTACCATGTTTCATTGGTATGGGACACTGTGATGTCCGAGCATGCAGATAGGTGCTCCTTGTAGAGTGCACTGAACAACCCTCTATAAAGGACTTTCCAAGTGGTTCTCACTTATCGAGTGGAAAAGTCCTAGTTTATGGTTGTACACCATTAGTCCTTATGACCCGGGACAACATTGAGACTCTATGTGCTAGCGTTTCACTTTGACTTGTTTACCGACTCTTATGGGGTCATCAGGTGGCAAGGTTGGGTGTTACGGCGAAACACATAGGAGTCGATGCATTGTAGCCGGGGATTCACCGCTTACCTACGGGTATGGATATCCTATGTGTTTTTCATGTATGTGTGGGTTGAAATCTCTGATCACAGTATGGTGGTAATTATGAAAGGGGTTTCATAGATTACACTATCGATGCAACCACAACATGACACATAGTATCGATTCATTGACAACTCTCGATAAACCAATAGTTGTCGAATCGGTCGGGATATATGAGTTGAAGGGACCGTACTGTACGCTAACCATAATTGAATGGTTCTTGCAGGCACTATCATGTGATACCTAGGGAATCACGTAAGCGATGCTGCTAGGCGTTTAACGTGATTGGTTGGGTACTATCAGACTTGAGTTCTGACGTTCTTACTATCAAGGAGTTGATAAGTAAGAATGGAGCAATTGGGGTATGCTCGAATAAGGACATGTTTAGTCCGAATCACATGGAGATGTGAACCCACGGCTAGTTGTATCAATGAACCATTGAGGGCCACACAAGTACTAGCTTTGTAAATCCCGATGAGAAGTAAAATAGTTCAATGTGTTGAACGGCCTATAAATGTGTTTATAAGCGTAAAGAAAAATAGAAGAATGACTTCTATGAGAGAAATATAAATTTTAATTTATGGAAGTGTTCCTAAGATTAAAATTTGGCCAAGTAAATAATGTAGTTGAAAATTGTGATTTTCATAAACATTATTGAGGACTAAATTAAATTAATTCAAGTGTTGAATTAATTAAACACTAGTGGACCTAGTAGAGTCTAAATAATTAAATTAATTCAAGTGTTGAATTAATTAAATAATATTGAGCCTTGTAGAGCTCAATTAAAATAATTATTTAACTAGTGGGACTTGAATAAATTCAAGTAGTATTTAATTAATCTCAAATGTGTTTGAGATAATTAAAATTTAGTCCATGGTTTTTAATGTGTTAAAAACCATATTAAATATGCATGACATGATAGGGTTTGCATGCTTGGGAGGTGAAGAGGTGTGGAATACTTTTTATTAAAAAATTCAAAAGGCATGCAACTTTTGAGAGACAACTTTTCACAATACCTAGGCTAGTCTCCCACTCTCCCTAACACTCTCACTTGGCCGAACACACACACACACATTTCTCTCCATTTTCTTCTTGTTTTGTTCTTCAAGTGTTGAAGAATAAAAATCATTCTCATTGAAAAATCTTCTAGTTTTTCTAGTGCAAAACTAGAAGGGATTTACATAGCTAAGTGGTGGGCCTAATTCTTGAAGAGGAAGAAGATGTGCTTGTAGATTTTCATCCATACAAGAGCTAAAGTGTTTACACTTTAGTTGATGCCATTCATCAACTCTAAGGGGTTGATAGGTAAATCTTTCTTAAACATCCTATGCATGTTTTTGTGATTTTGTAAATATTACACAAAATATATATGGTGGCCGAATTTTTGTGCTAAAATTAAAAATTTTTGACTTCCGTTGCGCTTCCGGCCACCGTAACCGGTCTGCTTTCACCTAGGACTATTGTTTCTGGTCGCGATGTTAAATTCTTGAGTTACTTTTGGAAGACTTTATGGGCTAAACTTGGCACAAAATTGTTGTTTTCTACTACTTTTCATCCTCAAACGGATGGACAAATTGAAGTTGTCAATAGAACTTTGGGAACACTTTTGCGTGTTTTTCTTAAAAAGAACATGGATTGACATTTCTACGGACTTTATTTTAGGGTTGCCTAGGACTAAGAAGGGGAGGGATTCTATTTTTGTTGTTGTGGATAGATTCTCTAAGATGGCACATTTTATTGCTTGTCATAAAACCGATGATGCTTCAAATATGGCGGATTTGTTCTTTAGAGAAGTCGCTAGGTTGCATGTCATTCCTAGGACAATTGTTTCTGGTCGTGATGTTAAATCTTGAGTTACTTTTGGAAGACTTTATTTGCTAAACTTGTCTCAAAATTGTTGTTTTCTACTACTTGTCATCCTCAAACGGATGGACAAACTTAAGGTTGTCAAAAGAACTTTGGGAACACTTTTGAGTGCTTTTCTTAAAAAGAACTTGGATTGACATTTCTATGGACTTTATTTTGGGGTTGCCTAGGACTAAGAAAGGGAGGGATTCTATTTTTGTTGTTGTGGATAGATTCTCTAAGATGGCACATTTTATAGCTTGTCATAAAACCGATTATGCTTCAAACATTGCGGATTTGTTCTTTAGAGAAGTCGTCAGGTTGAATGGCATGCCTAGGACAATTTTTTCTGGACGCGATGTTAAATTCTTGAGTTACTTTTGGAATACTTTATGGGCTAAACTTGGTACAAAATTGTTGGTTTCTACTACTTGTCATCCTCAAACGGATGGACAAACTGAAGCTGTCAATAGAACTTTGGGAACACTTTTGCGTGTTATTCTTTAAAAGAACTTGGATTGACATTTCTATGGACTTTATTTTGTGGTTTCTTAGGACTAAGAAGGGGAGGGATTCTATTTTTGTTGTTGTGGATAGATTCTCTAAGATGGCACATTTTATAGCTTGTCATAAAACCGATGATGCTTAAAAAATTGCGGATTTGTTCTTTAGAGAAGTCGTTAGGTTGCATGGCATGACTAGGACTATTGCTTCTAATCGCGATGTTAAATTCTTGAGTTACTTTTGAAAGACTTTATGGGCTAAACTTGGTTCAAAATTGTTGTTTTCTACTACTTGTCATCCTCAAACGGATGGACAAACTTAAGTTGTGAATAGAACTTTGGAAACACTTTTGCGTGCTTTTCTTAAAAAGAACTTGGATTGACATGTCTACGGACTTTATTTTGGGGTTGCCTAGGACTAAGAAGGGGAGGGATTCTATTTTTGTTGTTGTGGATATATTCTCTAAGTTGGCACATTTTATAGCTTGTCATAAAACCGATTATGCTTCAAACATAGCGGATTTGTTCTTTAGAGAAGTCGTTAGGTTGAATGGCATGCCTAGGACAATTTTTTCTGGCCGCGATGTTAAATTCTTGAGTTACTTTTGGAATACTTTATGGGCTAAACTTGGTACAAAATTGTTGGTTTCTACTACTTGTCATCCTCAAAAGGATGGACAAACTGAAGTTGTCAATAGAACTTTGGGATACTCTTGCGTGTTATTTTTTAAAAGAACTTTGATTAACATTTCTATGGACTTTATTTTGTGGTTGCCTAGGACTAAGAAGGGGAGGGATTCTATTTTTGTTGTTGTGGATAGATTCTCTAAGATGGCACATTTTATAGCTTGTCATAAAACCAATGATGCTTAAAAAATTGCGGATTTGTTCTTTAGAGAAGTCGTTAAGTTGCATGGCATGACTAGGACTATTGCTTCTGATCGCGATGTTAAATTCTTGAGTTACTTTTGAAAGACTTTACGGGCGGCACAAAATTGTTGTTTTTTACTACTTGTCATCCTCAAACGGATGGACAAACTTTAGTTGTGAATAGAACTTTGGGAACACTTTTGCGTGCTTTTCTTAAAAAGAACTTGGATTGACATTTCTACGGACTTTATTTTGGGATTGCCTAGGACTAAGAAGGGGAGGGATTCTATTTTTGTTGTTGTGGATAGATTCTCTAAGATGGCACATTTTATAGATTGTCATAAAACCGATGATGCTTCAAACATTGCAGATTTGTTCTTTAGATAAGTCGCTAGGTTGCATGGCATGCCTAGGACTATTGTTTCTGGTCGCGATGTTAAATTAATGAGTTACTTTTGGAATACTTTATGGGCTAAACTGGGCACAAAATTGTTGTTTCTACTACTTGTCATGCTCAAACGGATGGACAAACTGAAGGTTGTCAATAGAACTTTGGGAAAATTTTGCGTGTTATTCTTAAAAAGAACTTGGATTGACATTTCTATGGACTTTATTTTGGGGTTGCCTAGGACTAAGAAGGGGAGGGATTCTATTTTTGTTGTTGTGGATATATTATCTAAGATGGCACATTTTATAGCTTGTCATAAAACCGATTATGCTTCAAACATTGCGGATTTGTTCTTAAGAGAAGTCGTTAGGTTGAATGGCATGCCTAGGACAATTTTTTCTGGCCGCGATGTTAAATTCTTGAGTTACTTTTGGAATACTTTATGGGCTAAACTTGGTACAAAATTGTTGGTTTCTACTACTTGTCATCATCAAACAGATGGACAAACTGAATTTGTCAATAGAACTTTGGGAATACTTTTACATGTTATTCTTTAAAAGAACTTGGATTGACATTTCTAAGGACTTTATTTTGGGGTTGCCTAGGACTAAGAAGGGGAGGGATTCTATTTTTGTTGTTGTGGATAGATTCTCTAAGATGGAACATTTTATAGCTTGTCATAAAATCGATGATGCTTCAAACATTGCGGATTTGTTCTTTAGAGAAGTCGTTAGGTTGCATGGCATGCCTAGGACTATTGTTTCCGATCGCGATGTTAAATTCTTGAGTTACTTTTGGAAGACTTTATGGGCTAAACTTGGCACAAAATTGTTGTTTTCTACTACTTGTCATCCTCAAACGGATGGACAAACTGAAGTTGTCCATAGAACTTTGGGAACACTTTTGCGTGCTTTTCTTAAAAAGAACTTGGATTGACATTTATACGGACATTATTTTAGGGTTGCCTAGGACTAAGAAGGGGAGGGATTCTATTTTTATTGTTGTGGATAGATTCTCTAAGATAGCACATTTTATAGCTTTTCATAAAACCGAGGATGCTTAAAACATTGCAGATTTGTTCTTTAGAGAAGTCGCTAGGTTGCATGGCATGCATAGGACAATTGTTTCTGGTCGCGATGTTAAATTCTTGAGTTACTTTTGGAATACTTTATGGGCTAAACTTGGTACAAAATTGTTGTTTTCTACTACTTGTCATCCTCAAACGGATGGACAAACTGAAATTGTCAATAGAACTTTGGGAATACTTTTGCGTGTTATTCTTTAAAAGAACTAGGATTGACATTTCTATGGACTTTATTTTGTGGTTGCCTAGGACTAAGATGGGGATGGATTCTATTTTTGTTGTTGTGGATAGATTGTCTAAGATGGCACATTTTATAGCTTGTCATAAAACCGATGATGCTTAAAAAATTGCGGATTTGTTCTTTAGAGAAGTCGTTAGGTTGCATGGCATGACTAGGACTATTGCTTCTAATCGCGATGTTAAATTCTTGAGTTACTTTTGAAAGACTTTATGGGCTAAACTCGGCACAAAATTGTTGTTTTCTACTACTTGTCATCCTCAAACGGATGGACAAACTTAAGTTGTGAATAGAACTTTGGGAAAACTTTTGCGTGCTTTTCTTAAAAAGAACTTGGATTGAAATTTCTACGGACTTTATTTTGGGGTTGCCTAGGACTAAAAAGGGGAGGGATTCTATTTTTGTTGTTGTGGATATATTCTCTAACATGGCACATTTTATAGCTTGTCATAAAACCGATTATGCTTCAAACATAGCGGATTTGTTCTTTAGAGAGGTCGTTAGTTTGAATGGCATGCCTAGGACAATTTTTTCTGGCCGCGATGTTAAATTCTTGAGTTACTTTTGGAATACTTTAAGGGCTAAACTTGGTACAAAATTGTTGGTTTCTACTACTTGTCATCCTCAAACGGATGGACAAACTGAAGTTGTCAATAGAACTTTGGGAATACTTTTGCGTGTTATTCTTTAAAAGAACTAGGATTGACATTTCTATGGACTTTATTTTGTGGTTGCCTAGGACTAAGAAGGGGAGGGATTCTATTTTTGTTGTTGTGGATAGATTGTCTAAGATGGCACATTTTATAGCTTGTCATAAAACCGATGATGCTTAAAAAATTGCGGATTTGTTCTTTAGAGAAGTCGTTAGGTTGCATGGCATGACTAGGACTATTGCTTCTAATCGCGATGTTAAATTCTTGAGTTACTTTTGAAAGACTTTATGGGCTAAACTTGGCACAAAATTGTTGTTTTCTACTACTTGTCATCCTCAAACGGATGGACAAACTTAATTTGTGAATAGAACTTGGGAAAACTTTTGCGTGCTTTTCTTAAAAAGAACTTGGATTGACATTTCAACGGACTTTATTTTGGGGTTGCCTAGGACTAAAAAGGGGAGGGATTCTATTTTTGTTGTTGTGGATATATTCTCTAACATGGCACATTTTATAGCTTGTCATAAAACCGATTATGCTTCAAACATAGCGGATTTGTTCTTTAGAGAGGTCGTTAGGTTGAATGGCATGCCTAGGACAATTTTTTCTGGCCGCGATGTTAAATTCTTGAGTTACTTTTGGAATACTTTATGGGCTAAACTTGGTACAAAATTGTTGGTTTCTACTACTTGTCATTCTCAAACGGATGGACAAACTGAAGTTGTCAATAGAACTTTGGGAATAATTTTGCGTGTTATTCTTTAAAAGAACTTGGATTGACATTTCTATGGACTTTATTTTGTGGTTGCCTAGGACTAAGAAGGGGAGGGATTCTATTTTTGTTGTTGTGGATAGATTCTCTAAGATGGCACATTTTATAGCTTGTCATAAAACCGATGATGCTTCAAACATTGCGGATTTGTTCTTTAGATAAGTCGCTATGTTGCATGGCATGCCTAGGACTATTGTTTCTGGTCGCGATGTTAAATTCATGAGTTACTTTTGGAATACTTTATGGGCTAAACTTGGCACAAAATTGTTGTTTTCTACTATTTGTCATGCTCAAACGGATGGACAAACTGAAGGTTGTCAATAGAACTTAGGGAACACTTTTGCGTGTTATTCTTAAAAAGAACTTGGATTGACATTTCTACGGACTTTATTTTAGGGTTGCTTAGGACTAAGAAGGGAAGGGATTCTATTTTTGTTGTTGTGGATAAATTCTCTAAGATGACACATTTTATAGCTTGTCATAAAACCGATTATGCTTCAAACATTGCGGATTTGTTCTTAAGAGAAGTCGTTAGGTTGAATGGCATGCCTAGGACAATTTTTTCTGGCCGCGATGTTAAATTCTTGAGTTACTTTTGGAATACTTTATGGGCTAAACTTGGTACAAAATTGTTGATTTCTACTACTTGTCATCCTCAAACAAAAATGGACAAACTGAAGTTGTAATAGCCGAACCCGGTGTACGGTACGATTTAAGTTTCGTATGTTATTTGGTTTATGTGATTAGATGTTTAGAGTTGTGTTTTGGGCCATAGTATTATTGGTTATTGTTTTATTGAGGTGTTAGTTGGTGTTGATTGTTCGTTTCAGCGTTTCGGATCGATTTTTGTTGATTGAGTACTGTTCATTGCCGTAGCAAGAGTGCACCCGCGCTCTTAGAGGAGTGCCCCCGCGGTGTACTATTCATCATTTTGGTTTTGGAAGGCCGTGGCATCACCGCACCCGTGGCAGTGCAAGGACCGCACCCGCAGTATTAGCAGCTCCGCACCCGCGGTCATCGTGCATGGAATTTATTTGTTGTGCCGAGAGCTCAGCGCACCCGCGGTGCTTGTGGCAGCGCACCCGCGGTCTAGGTATGGGCGAGTTTTTAAGTTGCTTTTTGGAGTTGTTGGCCATACCTTATCCTCATCTTTCCCCTTCATTTCGAGATTTCCTCTCTAGAACAAGGGTTTTCATCCATTTCTTTTGCTTCCTACCTTTGATTCTTGGATTTGTTTGGATTTTCGACTTGAGATCGACGTTCTCCTTGGTGCTAGGAAGCTTAGGTAAGTTTTTGGTGCGATTCTATTAAGGTTGTGAGTTAAGAGTTGACTTAGGTTTGATGTTTTGTTGGTTTAATGGATTATTTAACTTGTATTTTTGGATATAGATTTGATTTTGGTGTTATTTATGGATTATTGTTGTAGGTGGTGTACCAAGAGTATAGTTTGGAGGTGTTCTATTGGTTTGTAAGTGGAATTTCATCCCTTGTGCTCACATGATGTTATATGTATTGTGTTTTAAAGATTTTAAAGTGATATTCACTTTAATTGATTCATTGTTATGTATTGATCCCATTGATTATCTATTGGAGGCATTGATGTCTCACTATTGTTAAAAAGGGAATACAAAAGAAAATATGAGATTGTGAAACGGCGGCTTTAAATGCTATTCAGAGTTCAAATGTTTTATTGGATTGATTAATCATAGTCAGAGCATTGCATGCAATTAGTTGATCAACGACCATAGGCTTTTATCCCTCAGAGTTATCGGTTTATATCGATAGGGATATTAGCACCAGAGCAGAGATACTATTGATATCAATCCAACCAGAGAAAAGAGAATACCATCTTATTGCTATCTTATTGATATGCTATTGCTACAGTTATTGCTACAGTATTCATGTTTCAGAGTTGATGGTATTTATGATTTCAAAGTCATGTTTTACAGAGTATACTATGTATCATTGCTATGTAGAGTTCCACTTGCTGAGATTTATTCTCATTTCAGTTATTTTCATGTGATGCAGATAAGAGTGACCGACCAGGATAGTGATCGTGGATGGGGGTCATATGCATACACTGTTGGAAGGAAGATTATTTTGCAAATATTTTGGGACATGATCATAAGAATGATTGTTTTGTATTTTGTATATCATTTGAATGATCATGTATTTATTTTGTAAATATTTTTATGAAATGTATTTTTAAACTCCTTCCATATTTTAAAGAAAAATTTATTTCCGCTGCGTATTTTTATTGTTACGGGATAGAGGTGTCACATTTAGTGGTATCAGAGCGGTGTTCTTCGGACCAATGCATATGACTTCGTCTACTTTCAACTGTCCGGGTATGTTTTCTTGCATCTATCCATTGTTGTATATTGATATGTCTTTTGTGAACCCATTGTAGAGTATGCCTCCTAAGCGTAAGGCGACAGAGGGTGAGGATAGTTCTTCCTCTAGAGTTGTCGACAAGTTCGGCAAGTTACTTAAGGAGCAGGCTAAGGTGTACAGCGAGCAGATTCAGCAGCTCATTCGTATGCAAGGTACTGGACAGGGTAGAGGCCAAGGTAAAGTTCCAGTAGCTCAGGCAGTTGGCACTGATGCCGTCTTTTCTGCTTTCAAGAGGATGGATCCGCCGGAATTTGCAGGTAGCACCGATCCTTTAGTTGTTGTCGAGTGGGTCAAGGCTTTAGAGGCGATCTTTGATCATCTCCAGTACGAGGACAAAGACAGGATCAGCTGTGCCGTTTTCATGTTGGTTAAGGCTGCCCGCATTTGGTGGAATGCGACGAAAGTTGGAGTTGATGTTGCGACACTGAAGTGGTCAGAGTTCACTGACCTGTTCTATGACAAGTATTTCCCCGATGCACTTCGAGCGAGGAAGGTTACGGAGTTCTTGGAGCTTCGACAAGGGAGCATGGATGTTGGTCAGTATATTCTAAAGTTTGAGGAGGGTTGCCTATTTGCTCCGTACATTGCATCCAATGACAAAGATAAAGGCGCTCATTTCATTCGAGGCCTTAGAGCTGAGATTCGTCGTGATATCAACATGTCCAAGGCCGTGACTTTCAAGGAGATCGTATCCAAGGCATTGTTGGTCGAGCAGGATGAGAAGGACATCACTAGAGAGAGGCAGGAGAGGCACCAAGCTGTTGTTCAGAGAGGCCAGTGCTCTAATCAGAGGGGCAGAGATCGTTTCAAGGGCAAGGGCAAGATGGAGCCGAGTCCTAGACCACCGCCAGTTCCAGTTGATCCCGAGAAGCCTTTGTGTCCGAAGTGTGGCAAGCATCATAGGGGAGAGTGCAGATTTGGCACTCATACTTGTTATCGCTGTGGCACGGCAGGCCACGTTGCCAGGAATTGTCCACAAGGAGCTAGTCAAGGGAAGGTGCAGGGTCGTATCTTTTCGATGACCAAGGAAGGTATTAATCATGATTCTTCATTGATCTCTAGTACTATTTTGATTTCAGGCAGAGTAGCTACTACTTTGATAGATACTGGTGCTACTCATTCTTTTATGTCTGATTTGTTTTTGAGATCTTTGGGTATAGTTCCTTCTGTTCTTCCCCTCCAGCTTAGTGTTGTTTTGCCTTCGGGGGACGTGTTGTGCCCGACATCGATTGTGTTTGCTTGCCCCGTTCGTATTGTTGATAGGGAGGTTTTTGCTGATTTGATTGTCATCCCGATGGTTGCCTTTGATGTTATTCTTGGCATGGATTGGCTTTCGACTTACCGTGCGGTTATCGATTGTGTTGCTAAGAAGGTGACTTTTGCAGATGATGGCCAGGGAGGAGTTCTCGCCAGCTCAGGTACTTCGCTGGTCCTTCCTTTTATTTCTTGTCTTGAGGCTGAGAAGTTGATGTGTAGAGGTTGTGATGGGTTTCTTGCTTCTATTGTGGATGTGGATAGACTGATTAAGTTGAATATTGATGATATCGATGTTGTGAGGGAGTTTGCTGATGTGTTTGAGGATGATGTTCCGGGTTTGCCGCCAGATAGGGATGTTGAGTTTTCGATCGATCTAGCTCCTGGTACGGTTCCTATCTCTAAGGCTCCGTACAGGATGGCCCCTACTGAGATGAAGGAGTTGAAGATTCAGTTGCAGGATCTTTTAGACAAGGGTTTTATTCGTCCGAGTTCTTCGCCTTGGGGAGCTCCGGTTCTATTTGTTAAGAAGAAAGATGGTTCTTTGCGGCTGTGTATCGACTACAGGGAGCTTAACAAAGTGACTGTCAAGAACAAGTATCCGTTGCCACGGATTGACGACCTATTTGACCAGCTCCATGGTGCCACTGTCTTTTCGAAGATTGATCTTCGGTCTGGCTATATTATCAGTTAAAGGTTAGGGAGTCCGATATCCCTATGACAGCGTTCAGGACCAGGTACGGTCACTATGAGTTCATGGTTATGTCTTTTGGTCTGACCAATGCACCTTCAGTCTTCATGGACCTGATGAACCGTGTGTTCAAACCCTATCAGGATAGCTTCGTCATTGTCTTCATTGACGACATCTTGATCTATTCCAAGACCAGAGAGCTGCATGCAGAGCATCTCAGAGTTGTTCTTCAATTGCTGAGAGAGAGGAGGCTGTTTTCCAAGTTGAAGAAGTGTGAGTTTTGGCTGGATCAGATTTCTTTTCAAGGCCATGTCGTTTCGAAGGATGGCATTGATGTTGATCCGATGAAGATAGAGGCGATTCAGAAATGGCCTATTCCTACCACTGTCTCAGAGGTACGCAGTTTCCTTGGTTTGGCGGGTTACTATCGTCGTTTCATTTCAGATTTCTCCAAGATTGCCCTGCCATTGTCCAATTTAACGAGGAAGACTGTGAAGTTCGAGTGGTCTTTTGATTGCCAGAGTGCATTCCAGGAGTTGAAGGATAGATTGACGACATCTCCTGTTCTGTCATTGCCCAGTGGTTCAGAGGATTTTGTGGTCTATACTGATGCGTCAAAGAGAGGCCTTGGTGCAGTGCTGATGCAGCGAGGTAAGGTCATTGCTTTTGCTTCTCGTCAGTTGAAAGACTATGAGAAGAATTATCCGACGCATGATTTGGAGCTAGCAGCTGTGGTTTTCGCCCTGAAGATTTGGAGACATTATCTGTATGGCGAAAAGTGTGAGATCTTCACAGACCACAAGAGTTTGAAGTATTTATTTTCCCAGAAAGAGCTCAACATGCGGCAGAGGAGGTGGTTAGAGCTTGTCAAAGATTATGATGTGGCTATCAGTTATCACCCAGGGAAGGCGAACGTTGTGGCTGATGCTTTGAGTCGTAAATCGAGTTCTTCCTTGAGTTCTTTGATTCAGAGGCCGTTGCTGATGGACTTGCATCGAGAGGATATTTCTTTGGTAGTCCCCGGAACCATTGCTCGCTTTTCAGCGTTGGTCATTCGGGCTACATTGACGGACAGGATCCGTAGAGAGCAGACTGTCGTTGTGCAGTTGCTAGAGTTGAGAGCTAGAGCTGAGGAGAGGGGTAACTCAGAGTTTGCGATGAATGGTGATGGATTGGTGACATTCAGAGGCCGTATCTGTGTTCCTATTGGCGATGATATTCGGCAAGATGTCTTGACAGAGGCTCATACCGCGCCATATTCGATTCATCCAGGCAGTACGAAGATGTATCAGGATCTTCGTCGACTCTATTGGTAAGAAAGATGTTGCTTCGTTCATTTCTCAGTGCCTTACTTGTCAGCAGGTGAAGATTGAGCATCAGAGACCTGCTGGGACATTGCTATCTTTGCCGATTCCTCAGTGGAAGTGGGAGCACATTACGATGGACTTCGTGACTGGTCTTCCCAGAGTGCAGAAAGGTTATAATTCCATTTGGGTCATTGTTGATCGGTTAACTAAGTCAGCGCACTTTCTCCCAGTCAAGACGACGTACTCCATGAAGCAGTATGCCAAGGATTATATTGCAGAGATTGTTAGACTTCACGGTGTCCCTGTGTCGATCGTGTCTGATCGTGACCCAGGTTTACCTCCGAGTTTTGGAAGAGTCTGCATAGAGCTATGGGATCACGGTTAGCTTTCAGTACAGCTTATCACCCTCAGAGCGACGGTCAGTCAGAAAGAGTCATTCAGATTTTAGAGGACTTGCTCAGAGCTTGTACTATTGACTATTCTGGTAGCTGGGATTCTAAATTGCCACTTGTGGAGTTCACGTACAACAATAGCTACCAGGCGTCGATTGGCATGGTACCGTATGAGGCTCTTTATGGCAGGAAGTACAGATCTCCTTTGTTTTGGGATGAGGTTGGTGAGAGGAAGATGTTGGGACCAGAGTTGGTCCAGCAGACGGCCGATGTTGTTGCTGTGATCCGTGAGAGGATGAAGACAGCACAGTCCAGACAGAAGAGCTATGCAGATGTTCGTCGTAGGCCTTTGCAGTTCGAGGTTGGCGATCACGTGTTCTTGAAAATAGCACCTCTCAAGGGTGTGATGAGATTTGGCAAGAAGGGTAAGTTGAGTCCGAGATTCATTGGTCCTTTTGAGATCTTTGACAGAGTTGGTGACAGAGCCTACAGATTAGCCCTACCGCCAGATCTTGATAGAGTTCATAATGTGTTTCATATTTCGATGCTCAGGAAGTATATTGCAGATCCTTCCCATATTCTTCGCCACGAGCCATTGGGCTTGAAGCCGAATTTGACTTACCAAGAGATTCCGATTCAGATTCTGGATCGCACAGTTAGAGTTTTGAGGAATAAAGAGATCGGCATCGTTAAAGTCCTTTGGAGGAACCATTTGATCGAAGAGGCTACGTGGGAACCAGAGGATGAGATGAGAGAGAAGTATCCTGAGTTGTTCGTGCAGTGACGTCAATTTCGCGGACGAAATTCCTCTTAGGAGGGGAGATTGTAATAGCCGAGCCCGGTGTACGGTACGATTTAAGTTTCGTATGTTATTTGGGTTATGTGATTAGATGTTTAGAGTTGTGTTTTGGGCCATAGTATTATTGGTTATTGTTTTATTGAGGTGTTGGTGTTGATTGTTCGTTTCAGCGTTTCGGATCAATTTTTGTTGATTGAGTACTGTTCATTGCCGTAGCAAGAGTGCACCCGCGCTCTTAGAGGAGTGCCCCCGCGGTGTACTATTCATCATTTTGGTTTTGAAAGGCCGTGGCATCACCGCACCCGCGGCAGTGCAAGGACCGCACCCGCGGTAGTGACTGCACCCGCGGTATTAGCAGCACCGCACCCGCGGTCATCGTGCATGGAATTTATTTGTTGTGCCGAGAGCTCAGCGCACCCGCGGTGCTTGTGGCAGCGCACCCGCGGTCTAGGTATGGGCGAGTTTTTAAGTTGCTTTTTGGAGTTGTTGGCCATACCTTATCCTCATCTTTCCCCTTCATTTCGAGATTTCCTCTCTAGAACAAGGGTTTTCATCCATTTCTTTTGCTTCCTACCTTTGATTCTTGGATATGTTTGGATTTTCGACTTGAGATCGACGTACTCCTTGGTGCTAGGAAGCTTACGTAAGTTTTTGGTGCGATTCTATTAAGGTTGTGAGTTAAGAGTTGACTTAGGTTTGATGTTTTGTTGGTTTAATGGATTATTTAAGTTGTATTTTTGGATATAGAGTTGATTTTGGTGTTATTTATGGATTATTGTTGTAGGTGGTGTACCAAGAGTATAGTTTGGAGGTGTTCTATTGGTTTGTAAGTGGAATTTCATCCCTTGTGCTCACATGATGTTATATGTATTGTGTTTTAAAGATTTTAAAGTGATATTCCCTTTAATTGATTCATTGTTATGTATTGATCCCATTGATTATCTATTGGAGGCATTGATGTCTCACTATTGTTAAAAAGGGAATACAAAAGAAAATATGAGATTGTGAAACGACGGCTTTAAATGCTATTCAGAGTTCAAATGTTTTATTGGATTGATTAATCATAGTCAGAGCATTGCATGCAATTAGTTGATCAACGACCATAGGCTTTTATCCCTCAGAGTTATCGGTTTATATCGATAGGGATATTAGCACCAGAGCAGAGATACTATTGATATCAATCCAACCAGAGAAAAGAGAATACCATCTTATTGCTATCTTATTGATATGCTATTGCTAAAGTTATTGCTACAGTATTCATGTTTCAGAGTTGATGGTATTTATGATTTCAAAGTCATGTTTTATAGAGTATACTATGTATCATTGCTATGTAGAGTTCCACTTGCTGAGATTTATTCTCATTTCAGTTATTTTCATGTGATGCAGATAAGAGTGACCGACCAGGACAGTGATCATGGATGGGGGTCATATGCATACACTGTTGGAAGGAAGATTATTTTGCAAATATTTTGGGACATGATCATAAGAATGATTGTTTTGTATTTGTATAACATTTGAATGATCATGTATTTATTTTGTAAACATTTTTATGAAATGTATTTTGAAACTCCTTTCATATTTTAAAGAAAAATTTATTTCCGCTGCGTATTTTTATTGTTACGGGATAGAGGTGTCACAGAAGTTGTCAATTGAACCTTGGGAACACTTTTGCGTGCTTTTCTTAAAAAGAACTTGGATTGACATTTCTACGGGCTTTATTTTGGGGTTGCCTAGGACTAAGAAGGGGAGGGATTCTATTTTTGTTGTTGTGGATAGATTCTCTAAGATGGCACATTTTATAGCTTGTCATAAAACCGATGATGCTTCAAACATAGCAGATTTGTTCTTTAGATAAGTCGCTAGGTTGCATGGCATGCCTAGGACTATTGTTTCTGGTCGCGATGTTAAATTCATGAGTTACTTTTGGAATACTTTATGGGCTAAACTTGGCACAAAATTGTTGTTTTCTACTACTTGTCATGCTCAAACGGATGGATAAACTGAAGGTTGTCAATAGAACTTTGGGAACACTTTTGCGTGTTATTCTTAAAAAGAACTTGGATTGACATTTCTACGGACTTTATTTTAGGGTTGCCTAGGACTAAGAAGGGGAGGGATTCTATTTTTGTTGTTGTGGATAAATTCTCTAAGATGGCACATTTTATAGCTTGTCATAAAACCGATTATGCTTCAAACATTGCGGATTTGTTCTTAAGAGAAGTCGTTAGGTTGAATGGCATGCCTAGGACAATTTTTTCTGGCCGCGATGTTAAATTCTTGAGTTACTTTTGGAATACTTTATGGGCTAAACTTGGTACAAAATTGTTGGTTTCTACTACTTGTCATCCTCAAACGGATGGACAAACTGAAGTTGTCAATAGAACTTTGGGAATACTTTTGCGTGTTATTCTTTAAAAGAACTTGGATTGACATTTCTATGGACTTTATTTTGGGGTTGCCTAGGACTAAGAAGGGAAGGGATTCTATTTTTGTTGTTGTGGATAGATTCTCTAAGATGGCACATTTTATAGCTTGTCATAAAACCGATGATGCTTAAAAAATTGCGGATTTGTTCTATAGAGAAGTCGTTAGGTTGCATGGCATGACTAGGACTATTGCTTCTGATCGCGATGTTAAATTCTTGAGTTACTTTTGAAAGACTTTATGGGCTAAACTTGGCACAAAATTGTTGTTTTCTACTACTTGTCATCCTCAAACGGATGGACAAACTTTAGTTGTGAATAGAACTTTGGGAACACTTTTGCGTGCTTTTCTTAAAAAGAACTTGGATTGACATTTCTACGGACTTTATTTTGAGGTTGCCTAGGACTAAGAAGGGGAGGGATTCTATTTTTGTTGTTGTGGATAGATTCTCTAAGATGGCACATTTTATAGCTTGTAATAAAACCGATGATGCTTCAAACATTGCGGATTTGTTCTTTAGATAAGTCGCTAGGTTGCATGGCATGCCTAGGACTATTGTTTCTGGTCGCGATTGTTAAATTCATGAGTTACTTTTGGAATACTTTATGGGATAAACTTGGCACAAAATTAGTTGTTTTCTACTACTTGTCATGCTCAAACGGATGGACAAACTGAAGGTTGTCAATAGAACTTCGTGAACACTTTTGCGTGTTATTCTTAAAAAGAACTTGGATTGACATTTCTATGGACTTTATTTTGGGGTTGCCTAGGACTAAGAAGGGGAGGGATTCTAATTTTATTGTTGTGGATATATTCTCTAAGATAGCACATTTTATAGCTTGTCATAAAACCGATTATGCTTCAAACATTGCGGATTTGTTCTTTAGAGAAGTCGTTAGGTTGAATGGCATGTCTAGGACAATTTTTTCTGGCCGCGATGTTAAATTCTTGAGTTACTTTTGGAATACTTTATGGGCTAAACTTGGTACAAAATTGTTGGTTTCTACTACTTGTCATTCTCAAACGGATGGACAAACTGAAGTTGTCAATAGAACTTTGGGAATATTTTTGCGTGTTATTCTTTAAAAGAACTTGGATTGACATTTCTATGGACTTTATTTTGTCGTTGCCTAGGACTAAGAAGGGGAGGGATTCTATTTTTGTTGTTGTGGATAGATTCTCTAATATGGCACATTTTATAGCTTGTCATAAAACCGATGATGCTTCAAAAATTGCGGATTTGTTCTTTAGATAAGTCGCTAGGTTGCATGGCATGCCTAGGACTATTGTTTTTGGTCGCGATGTTAAATTCATGAGTTACTTTTCGAATACTTTATGGGCTAAACTTGGCACAAAATTGTTGTTTTCTACTACTTGTCATGCTCAAACGGATGGACAAACTGAAGGTTGTCAATAGAACTTTGGGAACACTTTTGCTTGTTATTCTTAAAAAGAACTTGGATTGACATTTCTACGGACTTTATTTTAGGGATTACCTAGGACTAAGAAGGGGAGGGATTCTATTTTTGTTGTTGTGGATAGATTCTCTAAGATGGCACATTTTATAGCTTGTCATAAAACCGATGATGCTTCAAACATGGCGGATTTGTTCTTTAGAGAAGTCGCTAGGGTGCATGGCATTCCTAGACAATTGTTTCTGGTCGTGATGTTAAATCTTGAGTTACTTTTGGAAGACTTTATGAGCTAAACTTGGCACAAAATTGTTGTTTTCTACTACTTGTCATCCTCAAACGGATGGACAAACTGAAGGTTGTCAATAGAACTTTGGGAACACTTTTGAGTGCTTTTCTTAAAAAGAACTTGGATTGACATTTCTATGGACTTTATTTTGGGGTTGCCTAGGACTAAGAAGGGGAGGGATTCTATTTTTGTTGTTGTGGATATATTCTCTAAGATGGCACATTTTATAGCTTGTCATAAAACCGATTATGCTTCAAACATAGCGGATTTGTTCTTTAGAGAAGTCGTTAGGTTGAATGGCATGCCTAGGACAATTTTTTCTGGCCGCGATGTTAAATTCTTGAGTTACTTTTGGAATACTTTATGGGCTAAACTTGGTACAAAATTGTTGGTTTCTACTACTTGTCATCATCAAACGGATGGACAAACTGAAGTTGTCAATAGAACTTTGGGAATACTTTTGCGTGTTATTCTTTAAAAGAACTTGGATTGACATTTCTAAGGACTTTATTTTGGGTTGCCTAGGACTAAGAAGGGGAGGGATTCTATTTTTGTTGTTGTGGATAGATTCTCTAAGATGGCACATTTTATAGCTTGTCATAAAACCGATGATGCTTCAAATCATTGCGGATTTGTTCTTTAGAGAAGTCGTTAGGTTGCATGGCATGCCTAGGACTATTGTTTCTGGTCAGCGATGTTAAATTCTTGAGTTACTTTTGGAATACTTTATGGGCTAAACTTGGTACAAAATTGTTGGTTTCTACTACTTGTCATCCTCAAACGGATGGACAAACTGAAGTTGTCAATAGAACTTTGGGAATACTTTTGCGTGTTATTCTTTAAAAGAACTTGGATTGACATTTCTATGGACTTTATTTTGTGGTTGCCTAGGACTAAGAAGGGGAGGGATTCTATTTTTGTTGTTGTGGATAGATTGTCTAAGATGGCACATTTTATAGCTTGTCATAAAACCGATGATGCTTAAAAAATTGCGGATTTGTTCTTTAGAGAAGTCGTTAGGTTGCATGGCATGACTAGGACTATTGCTTCTGATCGCGATGTTAAATTCTTGAGTTACTTTTGAAAGACTTTATGGGCTAAACTTGGCACAAAATTGTTGTTTTCTACTACTTGTCATCCTCAAACGGATGGACAAACTTAAGTTGTGAATAGAACTTTGGGAACACTTTTGCGTGTTTTTCTTAAAAAGAACTTGGATTGACATTTCTACGGACTTTATTTTGGGGTTGCCTAGGACTAAGAAGGGGAGGGATTCTATTTTTGTTGTTGTGGATATATTCTCTAAGATGACACATTTTATAGCTTGTCATAAAACCGATTATGCTTCAAACATAGCGGATTTGTTCTTTAGAGAAGTCGTTAGGTTGAATGGCATGCCTAGGACAATTTTTTCTGGCCGCGATGTTAAATTCTTGAGTTACTTTTGGAATACTTTATGGGCTAAACTTGGTACAAAATTGTTGGTTTCTACTACTTGTCATTCTCAAACGGATGGACAAACTGAAGTTGTCAATAGAACTTTGGGAATACTTTTGCGTGTTATTCTTTAAAAGAACTTGGATTGACATTTCTAAGGACTTTATTTTGGGGTTGCCTAGGACTAAGAAGGGGAGGGATTCTATTTTTGTTGTTGTGGATAGATTCTCTAAGATGGCACATTTTATAGCTTGTCATAAAACCGATGATGCTTCAAACATTGCGGATATGTTCTTTAGAGAAGTCGTTAGGTTGCATGGCATGCCTAGGACTATTGTTTCTGGTCGCGATGTTAAATTCTTGAGTTACTTTTGGAATACTTTATCGGATAAACTTGGTACAAAATTGTTGGTTTCTACTACTTGTCATTCATCAAACGGATGGACAAACTGAAGTTGTCAATAGAACTTTGGGAATACTTTTGCGTGCTTATTCTTTAAAAGAACTTGGATTGACATTTCTATGGACTTTATTTTGTGGTTGCCTAGGACTAAGAAGGGGAGGGATTCTATTTTTGTTGTTGTGGATAGATTCTCTAAGATGGCACATTTTATAGCTTGTCATAAAACCGATGATGCTTAAAAAATTGCGGATTTGTTCTTTAGAGAAGTCGTTAGGTTGCATGGCATGACTAGGACTATTGCTTCTGATCGCGATGTTAAATTCTTGAGTTACTTTTGAAAGACTTTATGGGCTAAACTTGGCACAAAATTGTTGTTTTCTACTACTTGTCATACTCAAACGGATGGACAAACTTAAGTTGTGAATAGAACTTTGGGAACACTTTTGCGTGCTTTTCTTAAAAAGAACTTGGATTGACATTTCTACGGACTTTATTTTGGGGTTGCCTAGGACTAAGAAGGGGAGGGATTCTATTTTTGTTGTTGTGGATATATTCTCTAAGATGACACATTTTATAGCTTGTCATAAATCCGATTATGCTTCAAACATAGCGGATTTGTTCTTTAGAGAAGTCGTTAGGTTGAATGGCATGCCTAGGACAATTTTATCTGGCCGCGATGTTAAATTCTTGAGTTACTTTTGGAATACTTTATGGGCTAAACTTGGTACAAAATTGTTGTTTCTACTACTTGTCATCTCAAACGGATGGACAAACTGAAGTTGTCAATAGAACTTTGGGAATACTTTTGCGTGTTATTCTTTAAAAGAACTTGGATTGACATTTCTAAGGACTTTATTTTGGGGTTGCCTAGGACTAAGAAGGGGAGGGATTCTATTTTTGTTGTTGTGGATAGATTCTCTAAGATGGCACATTTTATAGCTTGTCATAAAACCGATGATGCTTCAAACATTGCGGATTTGTTCTTTAGAGAAGTCGTTAGGTTGCATGGCATGCCTAGGACTATTGTTTCTGGTCGCGATGTTAAATTCTTGAGTTACTTTTGGAATACTTTATGGGCTAAACTTGGTACAAAATTGTTGGTTTCTACTACTTGTCATCCTCAAACGGATGGACAAACTGAAGTTGTCAATAGAACTTTGGGAACTACTTTTGCGTGTTATTCTTTAAAAGAACTTGGATTGACATTTCTATGGACTTTATTTTGTGGTTGCCTAGGACTAAGAAGGGGAGGGATTCTATTTTTGTTGTTGTGGATAGATTCTCTAAGATGGCACATTTTATAGCTTGTCATAAAACCGATGATGCTTAAAAAATTGCGGATTTGTTCTTTAGAGAAGTCGTTAGGTTGCATGGCATTTCTAGGACTATTGCTTCTGATCGCGATGTTAAATTCTTGAGTTACTTTTGAAAGACTTTATGGGCTAAACTTGGCACAAAATTGTTGTTTTCTACTACTTGTCATCCTCAAACGGATGGACAAACTTAAGTTGTGAATAGAACTTTGGGAACACTTTTGCGTGCTTTTCTTAAAAAGAACTTGGATTGACATTTCTACGGACTTTATTTTGGGGTTGCCTAGGACTAAGAAGGGGAGGGATTCTATTTTTGTTGTTGTGGATATATTCTCTAAGATGACACATTTTATAGCTTGTCATAAACCGATTATGCTTCAAACATAGCGGATTTGTTCTTTAGAGAAGTCGTTAGGTTGAATGGCATGCCTAGGACAATTTTTTCTGGCCGCGATGTTAAATTCTTGAGTTACTTTTGGAATACTTTATGGGCTAAACTTGGTACAAAATTGTTGGTTTCTACTACTTGTCATTCTCAAACGGATGGACAAACTGAAGTTGTCAATAGAACTTTGGGAATACTTTTGCGTGTTATTCTTTAAAAGAACTTGGATTGACATTTCTATGGACTTTATTTTGTGGTTGCCTAGGACTAAGAAGGGGAGGGATTCTATTTTTGTTGTTGTGGATAGATTCTCTAAGATGGCACATTTTATAGCTTGTCATAAAACCGATGATGCTTCAAAAATTGCGGATTTGTTCTTTAGAGAAGTCGTTAGGTTGCATGGCATGACTAGGACTATTGCTTCTGATCGCGATGTTAAATTCTTGAGTTACTTTTGAAAGACTTTATGGGCTAAACTTGGCACAAAATTGTTGTTTTCTACTACTTGTCATCCTCAAACGGATGGACAAACTTAAGTTGTGAATAGAACTTTGGGAACACTTTTGCGTGCTTTTCTTAAAAAGAACTTGGATTGACATTTCTACGGACTTTATTTTGGGGTTGCCTAGGACTAAGAAGGGGAGGGATTCTATTTTTGTTGTTGTGGATAGATTCTCTAAGATGGCACATTTTATAGCTTGTCATAAAACCGATGATGCTTCAAACATTGCGGATTTGTTCTTTAGAGAAGTCGTTAGGTTGCATGGCATGCCTAGGACTATTGTTTCTGGTCGCGATGTTAAATTCTTGAGTTACTTTTGGAATACTTTATGGGCTAAACTTGGTACAAAATTGTTGGTTTCTACTACTTGTCATCCTCAAACGGATGGACAAACTGAAGTTGTCAATAGAACTTTGGGAATACTTTTGCGTGTTATTCTTTAAAAGAACTTGGATTGACATTTCTATGGACTTTATTTTGTGGTTGCCTAGGACTAAGAAGGGGAGGGATTCTATTTTTGTTGTTGTGGATAGATTCTCTAAGATGGCACATTTTATAGCTTGTCATAAAACCGATGATGCTTAAAAAATTGCGGATTTGTTCTTTAGAGAAGTCGTTAGGTTGCATGGCATGACTAGGACTATTGCTTCTGATCGCGATGTTAAATTCTTGAGTTACTTTTGAAAGACTTTATGGGCTAAACTTGGCACAAAATTGTTGTTTTCTACTACTTGTCATCCTCAAACGGATGGACAAACTTAAGTTGTGAATAGAACTTTGGGAACACTTTTGCGTGCTTTTCTTAAAAAGAACTTGGATTGACATTTCTACGGACTTTATTTTGGGGTTGCCTAGGACTAAGAAGGGGAGGGATTCTATTTTTGTTGTTGTGGATATATTCTCTAAGATGGCACATTTTATAGCTTGTCATAAAACCGATTATGCTTCAAACATAGCGGATTTGTTCTTTAGAGAAGTCGTTAGGTTGAATGGCATGCCTAGGACAATTTTTTCTGGCCGCGATGTTAAATTCTTGAGTTACTTTTGGAATACTTTATGGGCTAAACTTGGTACAAAATTGTTGGTTTCTACTACTTGTCATCCTCAAACGGATGGACAAACTGAAGTTGTCAATAGAACTTTGGGAATACTTTTGCGTGTTATTCTTAAAAGAACTTGGATTGACATTTCTATGGACTTTATTTTGTGGTTGCCTAGGACTAAGAAGGGGAGGGATTCTATTTTTGTTGTTGTGGATAGATTCTCTAAGATGGCACATTTTATAGCTTGTCATAAAACCGATGATGCTTCAAAAATTGCGGATTTGTTCTTTAGAGAAGTCGTTAGGTTGCATGGCATGACTAGGACTATTGCTTCTGATCGCGATGTTAAATTCTTGAGTTACTTTTGAAAGACTTTATGGGCTAAACTTGGCACAAAATTGTTGTTTTCTACTACTTGTCATCCTCAAACGGATGGACAAACTTAAGTTGTGAATAGAACTTTGGGAACACTTTTGCGTGCTTTTCTTAAAAAGAACTTGGATTGACATTTCTACGGACTTTATTTTGGGGTTGCCTAGGACTAAGAAGGGGAGGGATTCTATTTTTGTTGTTGTGGATAGATTCTCTAAGATGGCACATTTTATAGCTTGTCATAAAACCGATGATGCTTCAAACATTGCGGATTTGTTCTTTAGAGAAGTCGTTAGGTTGCATGGCATGCCTAGGACTATTGTTTCTGGTCGCGATGTTAAATTCTTGAGTTACTTTTGGAATACTTTATGGGCTAAACTTGGTACAAAATTGTTGTTTCTACTACTTGTCATCCTCAAACGGATGGACAAACTGAAGTTGTCAATAGAACTTTGGGAACACTTTTGCGTGTTATTCTTTAAAAGAACTTGGATTGACATTTCTATGGACTTTATTTTGTGGTTGCCTAGGACTAAGAAGGGGAGGGATTCTATTTTTGTTGTTGTGGATAGATTCTCTAAGATGGCACATTTTATAGCTTGTCATAAAACCGATGATGCTTAAAAAATTGCGGATTTGTTCTTTAGAGAAGTCGTTAGGTTGCATGGCATGACTAGGACTATTGCTTCTGATCGCGATGTTAAATTCTTGAGTTACTTTTGAAAGACTTTATGGGCTAAACTTGGCACAAAATTGTTGTTTTCTACTACTTGTCATCCTCAAACGGATGGACAAACTTAAGTTGTGAATAGAACTTTGGGAACACTTTTGCGTGCTTTTCTTAAAAAGAACTTGGATTGACATTTCTACGGACTTTATTTTGGGGTTGCCTAGGACTAAGAAGGGGAGGGATTCTATTTTTGTTGTTGTGGATATATTCTCTAAGATGGCACATTTTATAGCTTGTCATAAAACCGATTATGCTTCAAACATTGCGGATTTGTTCTTTAGAGAAGTCGTTAGGTTGAATGGCATGCCTAGGACAATTTTTTCTGGCCGCGATGTTAAATTCTTGAGTTACTTTTGGAATACTTTATGGGCTAAACTTGGTACAAAATTGTTGGTTTCTACTACTTGTCATCCTCAAACGGATGGACAAACTGAAGTTGTCAATAGAACTTTGGGAACACTTTTGCGTGTTATTCTTTAAAAGAACTTGGATTGACATTTCTATGGACTTTATTTTGTGGTTGCCTAGGACTAAGAAGGGGAGGGATTCTATTTTTGTTGTTGTGGATAGATTCTCTAAGATGGCACATTTTATAGCTTGTCATAAAACCGATGATGCTTAAAAAATTGCGGATTTGTTCTTTAGAGAAGTCGTTAGGTTGCATGGCATGACTAGGACTATTGCTTCTGATCGCGATGTTAAATTCTTGAGTTACTTTTGAAAGACTTTATGGGCTAAACTTGGCACAAAATTGTTGTTTTCTACTACTTGTCATCCTCAAACGGATGGACAAACTTAAGTTGTGAATAGAACTTTGGGAACACTTTTGCGTGCTTTTCTTAAAAAGAACTTGGATTGACATTTCTACGGACTTTATTTTGGGGTTGCCTAGGACTAAGAAGGGGAGGGATTCTATTTTTGTTGTTGTGGATAGATTCTCTAAGATGGCACATTTTATAGCTTGTCATAAAACCGATTATGCTTCAAACATTGCGGATTTGTTCTTTAGAGAAGTCGTTAGGTTGCATGGCATGCCTAGGACAATTGTTTCTGGTCGCGATGTTAAATTCTTGAGTTACTTTTGGAATACTTTATGGGCTAAACTTGGTACAAAATTGTTGTTTTCTACTACTTGTCATCCTCAAACGGATGGACAAACTGAAGTTGTCAATAGAACTTTGGGAACACTTTTGCGTGTTATTCTTAAAAGAACTTGGATTGACATTTCTATGGACTTTATTTTGTGGTTGCCTAGGACTAAGAAGGGGAGGGATTCTATTTTTGTTGTTGTGGATAGATTCTCTAAGATGGCACATTTTATAGCTTGTCATAAAACCGATGATGCTTAAAAAATTGCGGATTTGTTCTTTAGAGAAGTCGTTAGGTTGCATGGCATGACTAGGACTATTGCTTCTGATCGCGATGTTAAATTCTTGAGTTACTTTTGAAAGACTTTATGGGCTAAACTTGGCACAAAATTGTTGTTTTCTACTACTTGTCATCCTCAAACGGATGGACAAACTTAAGTTGTGAATAGAACTTTGGGAACACTTTTGCGTGCTTTTCTTAAAAAGAACTTGGATTGACATTTCTACGGACTTTATTTTGGGGTTGCCTAGGACTAAGAAGGGGAGGGATTCTATTTTTGTTGTTGTGGATATATTCTCTAAGATGGCACATTTTATAGCTTGTCATAAAACCGATTATGCTTCAAACATTGCGGATTTGTTCTTTAGAGAAGTCGTTAGGTTGAATGGCATGCCTAGGACAATTTTTTCTGGCCGCGATGTTAAATTCTTGAGTTACTTTTGGAATACTTTATGGGCTAAACTTGGCACAAAATTGTTGTTTTCTACTACTTGTCATCCTCAAACGGATGGACAAACTGAAGGTTGTCAATAGAACTTTGGGAACACTTTTGCGTGTTATTCTTAAAAGAACTTGGATTGACATTTCTATGGACTTTATTTTGGGGTTGCCTAGGACTAAGAAGGGGAGGGATTCTATTTTTGTTGTTGTGGATAGATTCTCTAAGATGGCACATTTTATAGCTTGTCATAAAACCGATGATGCTTCAAACATTGCGGATTTGTTCTTTAGAGAAGTCGTTAGGTTGCATGGCATGCCTAGGACTATTGTTTCTGGTCGCGATGTTAAATTCTTGAGTTACTTTTGGAATACTTTATGGGCTAAACTTGGTACAAAATTGTTGGTTTCTACTACTTGTCATCCTCAAACGGATGGACAAACTGAAGTTGTCAATAGAACTTTGGGAATACTTTTGCGTGTTATTCTTTAAAAGAACTTGGATTGACATTTCTATGGACTTTATTTTGTGGTTGCCTAGGACTAAGAAGGGGAGGGATTCTATTTTTGTTGTTGTGGATAGATTCTCTAAGATGGCACATTTTATAGCTTGTCATAAAACCGATGATGCTTAAAAAATTGCGGATTTGTTCTTTAGAGAAGTCGTTAGGTTGCATGGCATGACTAGGACTATTGCTTCTGATCGCGATGTTAAATTCTTGAGTTACTTTTGAAAGACTTTATGGGCTAAACTTGGCACAAAATTGTTGTTTTCTACTACTTGTCATCCTCAAACGGATGGACAAACTTAAGTTGTGAATAGAACTTTGGGAACACTTTTGCGTGCTTTTCTTAAAAAGAACTTGGATTGACATTTCTACGGACTTTATTTTGGGGTTGCCTAGGACTAAGAAGGGGAGGGATTCTATTTTTGTTGTTGTGGATATATTCTCTAAGATGGCACATTTTATAGCTTGTCATAAAACCGATTATGCTTCAAACATAGCGGATTTGTTCTTTAGAGAAGTCGTTAGGTTGAATGGCATGCCTAGGACAATTTTTTCTGGCCGCGATGTTAAATTCTTGAGTTACTTTTGGAATACTTTATGGGCTAAACTTGGTACAAAATTGTTGGTTTCTACTACTTGTCATCCTCAAACGGATGGACAAACTGAAGTTGTCAATAGAACTTTGGGAATACTTTTGCGTGTTATTCTTAAAAGAACTTGGATTGACATTTCTAAGGACTTTATTTTGGGGTTGCCTAGGACTAAGAAGGGGAGGGATTCTATTTTTGTTGTTGTGGATAGATTCTCTAAGATGGCACATTTTATAGCTTGTCATAAAACCGATTATGCTTCAAACATTGCGGATTTGTTCTTTAGAGAAGTCGTTAGGTTGCATGGCATGCCTAGGACAATTGTTTCTGGTCGCGATGTTAAATTCTTGAGTTACTTTTGGAATACTTTATGGGCTAAACTTGGTACAAAATTGTTGGTTTCTACTACTTGTCATCCTCAAACGGATGGACAAACTGAAGTTGTCAATAGAACTTTGGGAATACTTTTGCGTGTTATTCTTTAAAAGAACTTGGATTGACATTTCTATGGACTTTATTTTGTGGTTGCCTAGGACTAAGAAGGGGAGGGATTCTATTTTTGTTGTTGTGGATAGATTCTCTAAGATGGCACATTTTATAGCTTGTCATAAAACCGATGATGCTTAAAAAATTGCGGATTTGTTCTTTAGAGAAGTCGTTAGGTTGCATGGCATGACTAGGACTATTGCTTCTGATCGCGATGTTAAATTCTTGAGTTACTTTTGAAAGACTTTATGGGCTAAACTTGGCACAAAATTGTTGTTTTCTACTACTTGTCATCCTCAAACGGATGGACAAACTTAAGTTGTGAATAGAACTTTGGGAACACTTTTGCGTGCTTTTCTTAAAAAGAAC
Organism: Primulina eburnea; assembly: GCF_022965805.1. Classification (NCBI taxonomy): domain Eukaryota; kingdom Viridiplantae; phylum Streptophyta; class Magnoliopsida; order Lamiales; family Gesneriaceae; genus Primulina; species Primulina eburnea. The sequence continues at coordinate 49,420 of NW_027331548.1, forward strand.
TTGGATTGACATTTCTACTGGACTTTATTTTGGGGTTGCCTAGGACTAAGAAGGGGAGGGATTCTATTTTTGTTGTTGTGGATATATTCTCTAAGATGGCACATTTTATAGCTTGTCATAAAACCGATTATGCTTCAAACATAGCGGATTTGTTCTTTAGAGAAGTCGTTAGGTTGAATGGCATGCCTAGGACAATTTTTTCTGGCCGCGATGTTAAATTCTTGAGTTACTTTTGGAATACTTTATGGGCTAAACTTGGTACAAAATTGTTGTTTTCTACTACTTGTCATTCTCAAACGGATGGACAAACTGAAGTTGTCAATAGAACTTTGGGAATACTTTTGCGTGTTATTCTTTAAAAGAACTTGGATTGACATTTCTATGGACTTTATTTTGTGGTTGCCTAGGACTAAGAAGGGGAGGGATTCTATTTTTGTTGTTGTGGATAGATTCTCTAAGATGGCACATTTTATAGCTTGTCATAAAACCGATGATGCTTCAAAAATTGCGGATTTGTTCTTTAGAGAAGTCGTTAGGTTGCATGGCATGACTAGGACTATTGCTTCTGATCGCGATGTTAAATTCTTGAGTTACTTTTGAAAGACTTTATGGGCTAAACTTGGCACAAAATTGTTGTTTTCTACTACTTGTCATCCTCAAACGGATGGACAAACTTAAGTTGTGAATAGAACTTTGGGAACACTTTTGCGTGCTTTTCTTAAAAAGAACTTGGATTGACATTTCTACGGACTTTATTTTGGGGTTGCCTAGGACTAAGAAGGGGAGGGATTCTATTTTTGTTGTTGTGGATAGATTCTCTAAGATGGCACATTTTATAGCTTGTCATAAAACCGATGATGCTTCAAACATTGCGGATTTGTTCTTTAGATAAGTCGCTAGGTTGCATGGCATGCCTAGGACTATTGTTTCTGGTCGCGATGTTAAATTCATGAGTTACTTTTGGAATACTTTACGGGCTAAACTTGGCACAAAATTGTTGTTTTCTACTACTTGTCATGCTCAAACGGATGGACAAACTGAAGGTTGTCAATAGAACTTTGGGAACACTTTTGCGTGTTATTCTTAAAAAGAACTTGGATTGACATTTCTACGGACTTTATTTTAGGGTTGCCTAGGACTAAGAAGGGGAGGGATTCTATTTTTGTTGTTGTTGTGGGGACCCGGACGCTATTCATGTTCTTAATCGTCATTGGGACTAAATCAATTATAATAAACAGGGTCTAATTTTTTTTTTTTTTAAATGCGGAAGGTAATGGAATCAAACTACTATACATATCAGTATAAAAGTATCACTCTGATAAAAGATACAATCATAAGTGCTCAGGTTCAACAACTACAATCAAGTGTTTAAACCCTAGCTCTAGTCCAAGTCCGGTATCACCACTCTAATCTCAGTCTGTCTTCATCTTTGTGACCCTGTACCTGTCCCACCTGTTGTCATGCACACATACAAACAAGACAACAGCCGGATAACTCCGGTGAGATATAAATATCCCAGTATAAACAATGTATTAAATGCAATCATATAAAACATATATAAAAGCATAAACAAACATCGAAGCATGTATCTAATCTGACTACATGAATCAATGACTCGTGATCTAATCTTATCTTATCTCAAATCTAGGGATCCCAATCTAATTTAGACTTTGGTATGCTGTATCGAGTGTATCTGAGATAGACGTCGATCTACATCTGAAGCTCGTCGACACACCGTAAGTCTAGAGTCTTATCGGGTCTGAGAAAGACTCGGCGGTTCTGCCCTAGCTAGGCTGTCTGCCCTAGACTCGGACTCTGACTCTGTTCTAAGTCAATACATGCACATATCAATCTGATAATCTGCAAATATCAATGCAATAAAGTAAAGTATGTGATTTAGGGAAACTCAAGTCAAACCTCACTTGAGTTGTGCAATCCTGAATCAACATTTATTTATACCTTTCTTGCTGTCTTTCTGAATCTGTCGAAGTCTGGAACACAAGGTCTGTCAATACTCAATCTGTCAATGACATATCAATATAATCTGTATCAATATTCTAATCAAATCACAACATCTCTGTTTTATCAAATTCTGACGGTACAACCGTACAATCTTGCGATACCGGCGATACCAAACCAGTATATACCAGTTCTAATAATTTATAATCAATCCCTGTACAAATCTGATATCACATCTCATTCAATTTCATTCTGAAAATCATAACAATTCCATATTCAGTCCGTTTCTTAATCTGACTTCGATTCTACGCTGTCTAACATGTCAAGAACAACATATATGACGTGTACTCAATTCTAACAACATCATAATTTCACAACATGTTAAAACGTAGTAAAACTTACGTCCAGTTGTAGCCTACGTTGCTAGGAACTCGGTACCGAAGTCGGATTTTGTGGGGACCCGGGCTCTAATTCTTTTTCTTGGGATTAAATGGATCATTAATATAAAATGTGGGTCAAATTTTCGCTTTTTAACATTCAATCAAATGTTACTAACTAGGCATAAAACATGTCTCTATTTTATTACATTAGCATAATATACAAACATAAAATACAAGTCTTGTTCGTACAACTAGTGTCCAGTACCATCTATAACCAAACGGTATTACAAGTCTAGCCAAAAGAACCACTAGTTCTCTGCTGCGCCCGAGATCACCACGCTATGTCCATCGCTCATCTCTATCGTGACCCAGATCCTGCCCCACCTGTTGTTATGCACACATACAGACATAACAACAGCCGGAAAACCGGTGAGAACAAATCCCAGTATAAACATGTAACATGCATATAAACAATCTAAACATGAAACATGCTAATATGAATGTCATTCATATAAAATCATGCAATGTGAATCTAATCATGTCTAGACTCGACTCGACTAGAACTCTAGGGATCCCGTTGTGAATAAGACGTCACTGGCTGTCACCTACCCTACCAATCGAGGTGCTGTACGTCTTATTCCTAGACTTCGGCCTGATCTGTATCCGCGTCTACAATAGGGGAGGTGATCTTCCCCTAAGCTGAGATATCGCCGAACATCTATTAGTCTGCCTGATCTCCAGACTGCCCTATCTTAATGCATGAATACAAAATCTGTAAACAAGCATAATGCAATGCTACACGATCTGTAAACAAAGCATAGCAAGATCTGCATACAAGTTCTATAAACAAATCTATAACAATCATAATCATATCCAGATATAAACAATAAAACAAGTATGTGATTTTGGTTGGGAAACTCAAATGTGATCTCATTTGAGTCGTGATTCCCCAAACAAAACATGTACTATACCTTTCGTCGTAGAATCGTTGTCACGGTCGCCAATATGTATCTGAAATGGAAATGTGGATACGCACTCTATCAATTTCTAGTCTAAATCAACACGTAACAAAGTCACTACATGATCTCAATAAAATCTGACGGCATAACGACGTAATTCTCGATACCGGTCAATCCAATTATCAACAGATATCAACACTATCTTATTCTCAATCATAATCCAATACAATATTCATCCAAAACACAATAATTCTATCCCAACAATTCATAAACCATACTGAAATTCATAGGAAATGCATATGTTATCCTTTCTTTGATCCGTTTACAATTATATCATGCTCAATATGCCAAGAACACAATATAACTATCATATTCTCATTTCCCAAACATCTGAATTTCGAAACTTGTTGAAATTACATACAACTTACATCACGTTGTAGCTAATAACGAGAGGAGCTCAAAACCGAAGTCGGATTTGAATTTGGATGACTAAATCGTGAGATAGAGCAAGAACTCTCCTTCCTCCTTAAGTTTCCTTTTCTCTCTCCCTCGGCTGTGTCATCTGAACAAGGAGGAAATAACACCAGCTTTATATATATCTCGCATGTTATGTAACACATGGTTCATTCTTCATAAGCCACGCATGACCGCGGTTGCGGTGCCCTTAGGAGCGCGGGTGCGCTATGGCTTCGGCAGAACTATGATTTTCCATAATGCATAGACCGCGGGTGCGGTCATGTAACTACCGCGGGTGCGGTCTCAGCACCGCGGGTGCGGTCTAGTTCTACCGCAGGTGTGGTGAAGCTACGGAATTTTTGGCCAACCTACTGTCCATGCACCGTGGGTGCGGTGTCTACAAGCACCGCGGGTGCACTGTGACTTCGAATTACAATGGCATAATTCCATATTTTAAGCCAAACTTCTTCATCTCTTATTTCTTATCTCTATGCACCTTGCTCATAGCATATCTATCAATTCAGAATGGTCACTCAGTGTTCTGGGCATTACATTTCTCCCCCTCTAAGACATAAGTTCGTCCTCGAACTTAAAATAAATCAATTAGAGTATTTAAAACAGCATTACTATCTAAAACTGAATAAATACTTACATCATATAAATAGCTCAGGGTGTTTCTGTCGCATAATTGCTTCCGTCTCCCACGTCGCTTCTTCGATGCCATGACGACTCCACTGAACTTTCACAAGTGGAATAATCTTCGTTCTGAGCCTCTTTTCTTTCCGATCAAGGATCTGTATCGGTTGTTCCACATAGCTCAATGTCTGATCAAGTTCAGCTTCGTCAGGTTGAATGACATGAGAAACATCTGGCATATACTTACGCAACATCGATACATGAAAGACATCATGTATCCCGGATAGAGAAGGAGGAAGTGCAAGTCGATAAGCTCGATCGCCAATCTTCTCAAGAATCTCGTAAGGACCAATGTATCGAGGAGATAGTTTCCCGCGTTTGCCAAATCGAACAACGCCTCTGAATGGGGAAATCTTCAAGAATACTCTATCTCCCGCCTCAAATACTAACGGTCTACGTCTGATATTGGCATACTTTGCTTGTCGATCTTGTGCTGTCTTCATCCTCTTCTGAATAACTTTTACCTTCTCAGTCAGGTCACGAATCATGTCTGGCCAAAGTTCTAGTACTTCTGAAACGTCATCCCAGTATAGCGGAGATCTGCACTTCTTGCCATACAAAGCTTCAAACGGTGCCATCTCGATACTCGTCTGATAGCTATTATTTTAAGAAAATTCGCAAAGAGGTAGGGAATCTTGCCAACTAATGCCAAAATCTAGCACAACGGCTCCCAACATATCCTCTAATGTCTGGATAGTCCGTTCTGACTGTCCGTCTGTCTGAGGATGATAAGCAGTACTTAGGTGTAATGTCGTACCTAAGGCCTGCTGTAAACTGTGCCAAAATTGTGAAGTGAATCGTGGATCACGATCTGATACGATAGACTTCGGCACTCCATGCAATATGACTACCTCTCGAATATAAATCTCCGCCATCTGATCCTGTCTATACGTCATTCTGTATGGGATGAAACATGCAGATTTGGTCAGTCTGTCAATAATGACCCAAATCGCATCACAGCCTTTGGATGATCTAGGTAACTTCGTCACAAAATCCATAGAAATGTGATCCCATTTCCATTCTGGAATAGCTAAACTTTGAAGTAATCCACCAGGCTTCTTCCTCTCAGCTTTCACCTTTTGGCAGTTCAAACACTTAGACACAAATTCAGCAATGTCCGACTTCATTTGCTTCCACCAGAACTGTGTCTTCAAGTCGTTGTACATCTTCCTGCCACCCGGATGAATGCTGAACCGACTACAATGTGCCTCTGTCAGAATCTGCTGTCTCAAATCTGCAACATCTGGCACAACTAGACGGTTATTCACGTACAACACATGATCTCGTACCTGATATTCTGATACATGCCCTGATCTGACCATTTGGATTGATTTCTGCACATTCTGATCAGTTCTTTGTGCTTCCTTGATCCTTATAATCAAATTGGGCTCAACTTGGATCGTAAAAAGTCGTAGTGGCTTACTATCTGTATCAAATTCTAATCCAGATGTACAGCAATTTTCAACTAACTTGTTAACACCTATCGTCGATAAGGACAAAGAACATACCTTACGACTCAAGGCATCTGCTGCTGCATTTGACTTCCCTGGATAATAATTGATTTCACAGTCAAAATCTTTCAGAAGATCTAGCCATCTACGCTGCCTCATGTTCAGTTCTGATTGAGAAAATAGGTACTTCAGGCTCTTGTGATCGGAAAATATCTCAAATTTTTCGCCATAGAGATAATGACGCCAAATCTTTAATGCAAATACGATAGCCGCCAATTCCAGATCATGAATGGGGTATCGAACTTCATGTGGCTTCAATTGTCTCGAGGCATATGCGATCACATGGCCTTGCTGCATAAGAACACATCCCAAACCTCTATGAGAAGCATCACAATATACAACGAAATCACCCGTACCTGAAGGTATCGTCAGTACTGGAGCACTGGTCAGCCTTTTCTTCAACTCGAGAAAGCTAGACTCGCACTCCTCTGACCAAACAAATGGTGCATTCTTTTGCGTCAATTGAGTTATTGGCTTTGCAATGCTGGAGAAATCTTTGATAAATCTTCTGTAGTATCCGGCTAAGCCCATGAAACTGCGTATTTCTGGTACAGAAGTCGGCCTCGACCAACTGATCACAGCTTCAACTTTACTCGTATCTACAGAAATACCATCTCCAGATATAATGTGTCCCAAAAAGACAACTCGATTCAACCAAAACTCACACTTTGACAATTTTGCATACAGTCGCTCGTTTCTCAACGTCTGCAAAACAATTCTGAGATGCTCTGCATGCTCATTTCTGTTCTTCGAATACACCAAAATATCATCGATGAAAACAATGACAAATTCATCCAGATATTTCTGAAACACTTGGTTCATCAAGCCCATAAATACCGCCGGAGCATTGGTTAAACCAAAAGGCATGACAATAAATTCGTAATGTCCATACCTAGTTCGAAATGTTGTCTTTGGTATATCTACATCTCGAACTCTGAGCTGATGATATCCAGAACGCAAATCAATCTTCGAATACACGGAGGATCCCTGCAACTGATCAAATAAATCATCGATCCTAGGCAAAGGATATTTATTCTTGATCGTTGCCTTGTTCAGTTGCCTGTAATCAATACACAAACGCATCGAACCATCTTTCTTCCGCACAAACAGCACCGGAGCGCCCCAAGGAGATACACTAGGTCTGATATATCCCTTGGCTAGAAGATCTTCTAACTGTGCTTTCAATTCTTTTAGTTCAATAGGTGCCATCCTATACGGAGCTCTCGAAATAGGAACGGTACCTGGTGTAAGATCAATACTGAAGTCTACCTCACGAACCGGAGGTAATCCTGGGATCTCATCTGGAAAAATATCTGGAAATTCCCGCACTACTGGTATTTCTGCCAATGTCGGGCTCGACTTCTGCATGTCTACAGCATAAATAAAGAAACCATCTGCTCCTTTCTGTAACAATCTATTCATAGTAAGAGCCGAAATCAAGGGAATCCGAGATCTGGAACCCTTCCCGTAGAATTTCCACTCGTCTGTCATCTCGGGTCTGAATCTGACAATCTTGTGGAAACAATCCATGGTAGCTCTGTACTTTGTTAGCATGTCAATACCGACTATACAATCAAAATCAGCTAGACCCAATACTATACAATCTAGGTCAATCTCATGCCCCTCAAACTGTAGAAGGCAATGTCTAACCGTAGTTACAGAAATCAATCCACTTCCCAACGGAGAATTAATAGACACAACATCTAGCAAAGACTCAACAGGCAAAGAATGCAACAATGCAAATCGCTCTGAAATGAATGTATGCGATGCACCTGTATCTATCAAAATATAAGCAGGATAACCATAAAGAGAGCAGTTACCTGCTATAACATCATCTGGTGCATCTTGTGCTTGCTCTTCTGTCAATGCAAACACTTGAGCCTATTGCCTCGCGGGTTGAGTCACAGTCTGACTACCTCGGCCTCTGGATTGAGTCTGTGCCGGTGGAGGATGAAAAGAGTGAACGGATGATGCCTGCCGCTCAAACTGAGGTACGGAACCGGATGCTCTTCCACTCTGGCCTTGCTGTACACTCCTCTGGGGACAGACTTTGGCAAAATGCCCCGGTTGCCTACAAATGTTACATCGGCCTGTAACTCCCTGGCACTGTTCAGTCGCATGCCTACCTCCACAAGAATTACAGTAAACACCTGAAGTCCTTGAACTTTGATCAAAACCAGTCTGTCTTGATCCGCTGGAGCTGGACGAACTGCTCCCAGGTCGCTTAAACTGTTTCCCCTTTGCCTTCAGCTGTTCCTATCTTCCACTGCTACTACCGCCACTATCAAATCTTGGAGGAGGAGTTTGGGATGTCGGTAATGGCGGTCTCGGTATCGGAGCAACATAAGGAGCACTCCGCTGCCTCAACAATCCTGCTTCTGCACCTTTGGCTCGATTCAATGCATCCGAGAAATTATCGGGTCTCCCAGTATTGACCAACGTAAAGATATCTGGATTCAGGCCATTTATAAACTGATCTGCCATGGCCTCATCATTTCCTGAAACATGGGGTGCAAAACGAAGCAGAGAGGAAAATTTGGCAACGTACTCCTCGATGTTCAATGGCCCTTGCCTCAGATTGGCAAATTCAGCACCTTTGTCCTTACGGTAGGAGATGGGAAAGAACCTTAAATAGAACTCCGTCTTGAATCCCTTCCAAGTAATCTCGGTACCCCGCTGCTCTAAAGCTCTCTTAATGTTCAACCACCAATTCTTGGCTATATCTTGCAATTGATGGCCAATTAGCTTTATTCTCTTCTCATCACTATACTCCAAAGAGTCGAATAGCATTTCAATGTCCTCAAGCCAACTTTCGCACTCGATGGCATTCTCGGTACCTTTTAAGGTGGGAGGTCGAAACGATTGGAATCGCTTCAGCAACGTCTCCATAGGGGTCGCTGTAACATCCATAGGATCTCCGGATGTGCTCCCCTGTTCTGGCGCTGCTGGTCGTAGAGGTACTGCTGCTCTTCTAGGAGGCATATCTAATAACCCAACTGATTAGTATACAAGATATACAACTGTCTCAGCCATCCTCTAGTCAGTTACCTCTGATCTAGAATCAGTTCTGATTCAGTTTATCACATGCTGAAAGAAATCAAACACAACAACATGTAATAGGAAAGCAATAATCATGCTAGCACATCATAAGCAAGGAAGAAGACTCGATCTATCCCGCTCATTCTATCCTATCTCAGTCTAAAGGAACTCTCGGCTCTGATACCACTTGTTGTGGGGACCCGGGCTCTAATTCTTTTTCTTGGGATTAAATGGATCATTAATATAAAATGTGGGTCAAATTTTCGCTTTTTAACATTCAATCAAATGTTACTAACTAGGCATAAAACATGTCTCTATTTTATTACATTAGCATAATATACAAACATAAAATACAAGTCTTGTTCGTACAACTAGTGTCCAGTACCATCTATAACCAAACGGTAGTACAAGTCTAGCCAAAAGAACCACTAGTTCTCTGCTGCGCCCGAGATCACCACGCTATGTCCATCGCTCATCTCTGTCGTGACCCAGATCCTGCCCCACCTGTTGTTATGCACACATACAGACATAACAACAGCCGGAAAACCGGTGAGAACAAATCCCAGTATAAACATGTAACATGCATATAAACAATCTAAACATGAAACATGCTAATATGAATGTCATTCATATAAAATCATGCAATGTGAATCTAATCATGTCTAGACTCGACTCGACTAGAACTCTAGGGATCCCGTTGTGAATAAGACGTCACTGGCTGTCACCTACCCTACCAATCGAGGTGCTGTACGTCTTATTCCTAGACTTCGGCCTGATCTGTATCCGCATCTACAATAGGGGCGGTGATCTTCCCCTAAGCTGAGATATCGCCGAACATCTAGTAGTCTGCCTGATCTCCAGACTGCCCTATCTTAATGCATGAATACAAAATCTGTAAACAAGCATAATGCAATGCTACACGATCTGTAAACAAAGCATAGCAAGATCTGCATACAAGTTCTATAAACAAATCTATAACAATCATAATCATATCCAGATATAAACAATAAAACAAGTATGTGATTTTGGTTGGGAAACTCAAATGTGATCTCATTTGAGTCGTGATTCCCCAAACAAAACATGTACTATACCTTTCGTCGTAGAATCGTTGTCACGGTCGCCAATATGTATCTGAAATGGAAATGTGGATACGCAGTCTATCAATTTCTAGTCTAAATCAACACGTAACCAAGTCACTACATGATCTCAATAAAATCTGACGGCATAACGACGTAATTCTCGATACCGGTCAATCCAATTCTCAACAGATATCAACACTATCTTATTCTCAATCATAATCCAATACAATATTCATCCAAAACACAATAATTCTATCCCAAAAATTCATAAACCATACTGAAATTCATAGGAAATGCATATGTTATCCTTTCTTTGATCCGTTTACAATTATATCATGCTCAATATGCCAAGAACACAATATAACTATCATATTCTCATTTCCCAAACATCTAAATTTCGAAACTTGTTGAAATTACATACAACTTACATCACGTTGTAGCTAATAACGAGAGGAGCTCAAAACCGAAGTCGGATTTGAATTTGGATGACTAAATCGTGAGATAGAGCAAGAACTCTCCTTCCTCCTTAAGTTTCCTTTTCTCTCTCCCTCGGCTGTGTCATCTGAACAAGGAGGAAATAACACCAGCTTTATATATATCTTGCATGTTATGTAACACATGGTTCATTCTTCATAAGCCACGCATGACCGCGGTTGCGGTGCCCTTAGGAGCGCGGGTGCGCTATGGCTTCGGCAGAACTATGATTTTCCATAATGCATAGACCGCAGGTGCGGTCATGTAACTACCGCGGGTGCGGTCTCAGCACCGCGGGTGCGGTCTAGTTCTACCGCAGGTGCGGTGAAGCTACGGAATTTTTGTCCAACCTACTGTCCATGCACCGCGGGTGCGGTGTCTACAAGCACCGCGGGTGCACTGTGACTTCGAATTACAATGGCATAATTCCATATTTTAAGCCAAACTTCTTCATCTCTTATTTCTTATCTCTATACACCTTGCTCATAGCATATCTATCAATTCAGAATGGTCACTCAGTGTTCTGGGCATTACAGATTTAAAATCTAACGGACGGATTGAAATAAAAAGGCGTAAGGATTTTCACGGAGAGTCTTGGTGCTTTTCTATTCTTCTGAATTGTAAATGTTTATCTGTATATACATATATATATTATACGTTGCATGTCCGAGCAACGTGTTATCTTTTTGTGAATTACGGTCGGTGCTCGAGCGGTGCAAAACTGTCGCTCGAGCGCGGCAGCTTCTGTCCAACAATTTCTGAAGGCACCCTTGGAGCTCGGGCGGTCAAAATATACCGCCCGGGCGCCGAACTTTCTGCCCGCGATGAATATTACAGCAACATTGGCGCTCGGGCGGTCGATCTTTACCGCTCGGACGCCAACAATTCTGTCCGAGAAGTTATATACTTCATATGCTTGGTTTAATTCGATCTCGTAATGGCCCGGCTATAATCACATCAATTTAACTTCAATAATCTCGTGTTAATATAATTAAAATCTCATATTAACAGAATCAAGATCTTGGCCCTTACATTTCTCCCCCCCTAAGATACGATTTCGTCCTCGAAATCACAAGCATTAATCATATCAACAAGGAGTATATACAGAACTGTATTAGAATTTTACATCATCGAAACAACTCTGGGAATTCTTGTCTCATATCTGATTCAGTCTCCCAGGTTGCTTCTTCTACACCATGACGAGTCCATTTTACTTTTACAAGTGGAATCATCTTCGTTCTGAGCTGTTTTTCTTTACGATCAATGATCTGAATCGGTTTTTCAATATAGCTCAGAGATTCATCAAGCTCGGCCTCGTCTGGTTGTATAGCATGTGAAGCATCAGGAAGGTATTTCCTTAATAACGATACATGAAAAACATCATGTATTCCGGATAATGAAGACGGTAAGGCGAGTCGATAGGCACTATCTCCTATTTTCTCGAGAATCTCATAAGGCCCGATGTATCATGGAGACAATTTTCCTTTCTTGCCAAATCTGACAACTCCTCTGAAAGGTGAAATCTTCAAAAATACTCGGTCTCCTACGTCAAATACCAATGGTCTACGTCGAACATTGGCATATTTGGCCTGTCTGTCTTGTGCTGCCTTCATTTTCTTTCTAAATAGCTTCACTTTTTCTGTCATATCTCTGATCATATCTGGTCCAGTTTCAGGCACTTCAGAGATGTAATGCCCGAGAATTATAGAATTGTTAAACCAAGATTATAAAGTGTTGCCAGGATGGAAAAATAAGAAATTCTTGAGAATGCAGCACCGCACCCGCGGTGCTAGACATCACCGCACCCGCGGTGCATGTGCAGAAAATGGAGTGCAAATCCCGTAGCCACACCGCACCCGCGGTGCATGTAAGACCGCACCCGCGGTGCGACGTGCAGAACCAAAAATGATGCCACGTTTCTAGATTTGCATGCAGTATAAATATATGTGGATGACACGTTTTTCTTCAGAATTTTGGCAAGGAAACCGAGAGACTTGAGAGAATTTCCTTCCGCCTTTTTAAGTTGCGATTGTGGAAGATCCGTCTATCAGAATTCAAATCCGAAAGTAGTATCGTTCTCCTTGTGCTACGAGCTATACAAGGACGTAAGTTTTGTTACGTTTTGAGATGTTTTGAAAGTATGATGTTACTAGAATTGCATGTGATTCAGATATGGTGTTTCTGCTGTAGTGATCATTGTATAATCGAAGACAGATTGAAGAATAGATTGGTTATACAATTGTTATGATTTTCTGAAGATATTAATTGAGATTAAACACTAGATTTGTATTGTTCTTGATTGAAGAATAGAGAGATGATGAGTCTTGTATGTCTGGATAGGTTATTCAGTAGATATGTGAAGTCAGATCGAAGAAAGAATACCGTATGTCTGTGTTTTGTATTTCAGCATCTCTGAAGATGTATTTGTTAGATATTCATATGCTGGAAACAGATTGATCAGATTCAGATATGATTTTGATTAGATCGTGATATTATTGATATGACTCAGATTGTATCTTGTTCAGACATTGATCAGATTGTATACTGAATTGAGTATTGATCAGAACAGATTATGAATTGAGTTACACATTGATACAGTGTATTTATATTTTCCTTTCAGATCGGATATGGACAGACTGGACTTCAAGACTTCGTCTTCCTCAGACGGGGACGACAAAGGTATAATTCATGTGATATTCGGGAAGAAACAACTCAATTGAGATCACATTTGAGTTGCCCAATAAAATCACATACTTGTTTTATTGATTCTATCTTGATATGATTATGATTGTGTATAGATTTGTTTATAGAACTTGTATACAAATCTTGCTATGCTTTGTTTACAGATCATGTGGCATTGCATTAGAGTGATTATGCTTGTTTACAGATTTTGTATTCATGCATTAAGATAGGACAGTCTGGAGATCAGGCAGACTTCTAGATGTTCGGCGATATCTCAGCTTAAGGGAAGATCACCGCCCCTTTGTAGACGTGGATACAGATCAGGCCGAAGTCTAGGAATAAGACGGTCAGCACCTCGATTGGGAGGGTAGGTGACAGACAGTGCCGTCTTATTCACAACGGGATCCCTAGAGTTACAGATCGAGTCGAGTCTAGATATGCTTTGATTAGGACTTCATGTTCATATGGATGTGGCTCCTAGATTCTGGGACCCATCGTTATTGCTTTCAGTTGTGCTAGCATGTTTTATGATTAAGATTGTTTATGTGCATGTTTATCTGATTTGAGTTGCATGCTTATTTGATTAATTTCATAGATTATGAAATAGATTGTTTTATACATGATAGCATGTTTTATAAATTAGTTTGTTCATATACATGCTTACCATGTCTTATACTGGGATTTATTCTCACCGGAGTTATCCGGCTGTTGTCTTGTTTTGTATGTGTGCATGACAACAGGTGGGGCTGGATCAGGGTCGAGATGACGATGAGAGAAGACGAGTTAGCGTGGTGATTCCGGACTTGTAGCAGACTTGGTTTATTACTTGACTTTAGTAGTTGAACCTTAGACTAGTTTGAATTAGAAGTATGTTGTACAAGACTTGTATAATTATTATACTGATTTGTATAATAGATAAATGCCATTACCTTCCGCACTTTATTTTAAAAAGAAAAATTTTTAGACCCTGTTTTATCTTAACTGATAATTAAATCCCAAAGATGATTAAGAAGAAAGATCAGCGTCCGGGTCCCCACAACAGGTGGTATCAGAGCGATAGGTCCTTTAGTGATAGATCCTTTAGATTGAGATAGTCAGAACTGATAGATCCTTTAGACTGAGATAGAAGAGAATGTGCGGGGTAGATGAATTCTCTTTCCTTGCATGTGGGTGCTAGCATGAGATTGATTTAATGTTGATTGACATTATGTGCTAGCATGAGACTATGTGTTACTGCTTTAAGATACATGTTTACCTGATTATGTTATTGGAATTGGTATTATGTATTCTTAAGTATGAATCAGATCAGATTCATGATCAGCAGTAAGATGATCATAATCAGAGAAAGATTGGTACAGATTTGTAGTGCGAGATTACTAATGTGCTTGGTAATCAGATGTACCGCCCAGAAGAATTCCAGAAAGAGGCAGTACTTCATATGATCAGACAGGTAGGTCAGAACCTCAGATAGATGTGTCAGAAATTCAGATGGAAACACAGTTACAGAGGTTCCAGTCGTTTCAGCCGCCGGTTCTGAAGGGAAATGAGACGTCAGCAGATTGTGAAAAGTGGCTTGAAGAAATAGAAATGTTATTTGAATTCCTAGATTTCACAGATGAGTGTAGAATTAGGCTTATTGAGAACCAGTTGCACGAAGCTGCAAGAAGATGGTGGTTACTCACCAAAGGAGCTTTAGAGCAGAGTCGTTCAGTGATTTCATGGAAGATTTTTAAGGTTGAGTTCTACCAAAGATTCTTCCCTGTGTCATATAGGGAGGACAGAAGTGCAGAATTTGCAAACCTACAACAGGGTCAGATGAGTATTGATGAATACTTAGCACAGTTCTTCACCTTGTTACGTTTTGCCCCTCTTATAGCTAGAACTGATCATGCTATATCTAGTCAGTTCATTCAGGGATTAAATCCAGAAATACGTACATTGGTGAATGTGAAGCAATCGAGTAGTTTTGCTGATACCTTGAATAGGGCCAAAAGAGCAGAAACGGTTCTGATAGGACAACAGGGAGTCTCGTATGATCTTCCAACATCAAATCCACAGCAACTGCCTTCTAGAGTTGAGATTGGCAGCAGCAGTGATAGGAGGAAAGAACCATTGAAGATTTAAAAGAAACAGTTCAAGAAGTTAGGAAGTGATTCCTCTAGTTCTAGCAGTCCTAGTCCGAGCTATACCGGAGTGTATTGCAGGACGTGTGGAGGGCGACATTCTACAGAACAATGCCAAGGAGTGCTTGGAAAGTGCAATATCTGTAAGCAGACGGGACACTTTGCTAAAGTTTGTCCTCAGAGGCATTTTCGAAGATCTTAAAGAGCAGGGTCATTGGTGGTAATGACTGAAGAACAGACTCAGAATTCCCACAGGTACTATTGCTTGTATGATTATATGCATAGGTATTGATATGTACTAATGCATTATTTATGAATACCTGTGATTGAATAGCATGGAGATATGCTATATCTGTTGGATTAATGGTTACTGTAGTATTGATTCCTTGGTTGTTAAGGAATATGTTGATATCAGAGATTTCTGTGACATGATATACCACGGTTAGATAAGACTGAGATTGAACTAGATTGTGATGTACTTGTGTTATAAGATTCTGATTGCAGTATTGACATGTATATGCTAAACAAGTACAGAAATATCGTAGAATGTGTGCCAGAAACGGTAAGATTCAGACCAGATCTGGCTGATAAACGGAGATTTTCCGGTAAGGATTCTAGATCCAGAATTCCTTAAATTATTGTACTGTTTATGATTCGATTATTACAAAAAGGAACAGATGGTATCCTTATGTATTCAATAGATTCATTGAAATTGAGTCTAGCAGTGACAGAATTGCTAGTAATATAATAGTTGACTGGTGTTTGCCTAGATATGATGTCATATGTGTTTGATATCAGAAAGGTAGATTTCAGAATTGAATTGATACCAGGTAATGGTTATATACTAGAATTCAGTACAGAATGATATTGAAGATTAATAGAAGGGTACAAATTGCTAACTCTTAAATTCAGGGATATTCTGATGATTTTATGCTTATTATATCTATGATATTTGATATGTTAGCAGTATCTGATTGGTTGAATTGAATATTTGAAGATTTTATTGAATATTCAGATAACTGTGATTATTGTATACAGAAATTGGTCAGGTATGAATCATAATTGAAACAGATTGTATTCAGCATATGTGATATCTGCAGTTTGTATAACGATTGATTTGCACAGTTGAGACAGAAATCAGCGACTGTAAACGACACAGGTATCAGATATATCAGAATTAGCAGAAATATCAGAAAGTCAGAATTACTGAGTTTTGCAGATTTTCTTATTCTCTTATTATGTTTTATCTGCTTGTGTATTGTTATTGGTTTAAATCAGTATTTGAGACATCTTATATTGTTTGGGAGCATATTCTATTTGCAGATGAGATATGGCAGATGATTTGGGCACTGTGAAGATTGATCAGTAGTCAGAATTATCAGTATTGCCAGCAATTGTTTTTTTATGAGTTTTCTTAAACTCACTAGATCTGTATAGTTTGTTTTTATCTCGAATCTGATTGATATTACTATGGTTTGCATGTATATTTGATACAGAATATTGTAAACAGTTGAGAATTGCAACAGTTCAGAATTGTGATATCAGAATGTTTCAGAATTGTATAACAGAATTTGATATCTGTAATCAGAGCCGAATACCAGGTAGGTATTTCTTCTTTACTTTATATTATTAACTGATTGTTTATACAGAATAGTTCGAATCTGAAAGCACAGATAGTGTCAGAAATGCACAGTAGTGGATTCAGTTTTCATCCTGATGTTTGATAAGGTATGATATTCGAACAGATAGCTGTGATATAAACAGATTAAATCAGTTATGGCAGAATGTGTACAGAAATGTTGGCAGAAATTGTACTGACACGTCTGAATTGATAATAGAAGAAGACAAAGAGATAGAAATCAGAAGATTATTACAGAATTTGTATGGTTCTGAATAGAAAGGGGAGTACATTTCTATGGCTTTCGTAATGAAATTACCCCCATTTTCTTTAGATTATGATATGATATGATTATTATTGACAGATTACTCAATCTATATCTATCAGTTTGTACCAGATTACGTACAAACAGAACTAGATGACATAGATCGATGTCAAAGAAATAATCAGATAGATTAGAATATTGAATAAGATGATATCAGATTGTGATTTTGATGGAGTTGTACTTGTGATAGAGTATATCATAAGCTCTCTTGTGCAGATTATTCACAGATTGACAGGTAGTCAGGGTGTAGTTACCAGATATTGACAGAGATTTGTAGAGCTTTAGCACTGGATGTTAGTACTAGTTTATATAGATTATTGTCATTGTGTGACTTACTGTATGACAATAGTTATTGAGATAGTTCAGAATGGACAGATTTAAGAAACCAATGCCGGATGATGACGATTGGTATTGGAAGATGAAGATTGATTATGTCCTAGATTGGGATAGACTTGTTAGAGTAGGTGCCCGTCGAGCCAAGTGTTGGCCGAGTGTTCACAATGAAACTCTATGTATAAGCAGTCTTTATTTTAATAATATTTGAAATTATTACTTTGGCACATCTTTATCTGTATACCCATGCTAGCTGCATAGATAAAGCCCTTGAATATACAAATAGTAGAAAGAATATGAGATGCTCATATGATGAGTATCATGAAACTCATATTTGTAATACTGTATATTCTAAACGGTTCCTAGTCGATTCAGCCGCCACTAAGAAGGATATAGGCCGCTCGAGTTAGAGACTAGTATCTGCGATGTGAGTACCATGTTTCATTGGTAGGGGACATTGTGATGTCCGAACGTGCAGATAGGTGCTCCTTGTAGAGTGCACTGAACAACCCTCCATAAAAGGACTTTCCAAGTGGTTCTCACTTATCGAGTGGAAAAGTCCTAGTTTATGGTTGTACAGAATTAGTCCTTATGACCCGGGACAACATTGAGACTCTATGTGCTAGAATTACACTTTGACTTGTTTACCGACTCTCATGGGGTCATCAGGTGGCAAGGTTGGGTGTTCTGTCGAAACACATAGGAGTCGATGCATTGTAGTCGGGGATTCACCGCTTACCTTCGGGTATGGATATCCTATGTGTTATCATGTGTATGTAGGTTGAAATCTCTGGCCAGAGTATGGTTGTAATTATGAAAGGTGTTTCATAGATTACACCATCGATGCAACTACGACATGACACATAGTATCGATTCATTGACAACTCTCGATAAACCAATGGTTGTCGAATCGATCGGGATATATGAGTTGAAGGGACCGTACTGTACGCTAACCATAATTGAATGGTTCTTGCAGGCACTATCATGTGATACCTAGGGAATCACGTAAGCGATGCTGCTAGGCGTTTAACGTGATTGGTTGGGTACTATCAGACTTGAGTTCTGACGTTCTTACTATCAAGAAGTTGATAAGTAAGAATGGAGCAATTGGGGTATGCTCGAATAAGGACATGTTTAGTCCGAATCACATGGAGATGTGAACCCACGGCTAGTTGTATCAATGAACCATTGAGGGCCACACAAGTACTAGCTTTGTAAATCCCGATGAGAAGTAAAATAGTTCAATGTGTTGAACGGCTTATAAAGGAGTTTATAAGCGTAAGGAAAATTAGAAGTATGACTTCTATGAGAGAAATGTAAATTTTGATTTATGGAAGTGTTCCTAAATTAAAATTTGGCCAAGAGAATAATGTATTTGAAAATTGTGATTTTCATAAACATTATAATGGACTAAATTAAATTAATTCAAGTGTTGAATTAATTAAACACTAGTGGGCCTTGTAGAGCCCAAATAATTAATTTAGTTCAAGTGTTGGATTAATTAAATAATATTGAGTCTTGTAGAGCTCAATTAAATAATTATTTAAACTAGTGGGACTTGAGTAAATTCAAGTAATGTTTAAATAGTCTCAAATGTGTTTGAGATATTTAAATTTAGTCCAAAGTTTTTAATTTGATTAAAAACTATATAGTATGCATGCATGGGAGGTGAAGGGTTGGAGATTACTTTTTAATAAAATAATGCAAGGCATGCACCTTTTTCACTTTTGCTTTTTGCAACACCAAGGCATGGAATTGAATTCATTCTTCCTTCCCTCCCAAGTGAGCATGGCCGAAAATTGCTCTCTCATTCTCTCCATATTTTCTTCTTCATTTTGTTCTTCAAGTTGTTGAGGAATAAACACACTTCTCTTTGAAAAATCCTCACATTTTTCTAGTGCAAATTGTGAGGGGATTTCCCTAGTTAGTGGTGGGCTTAATTTGAAGGAAAGTTTCAAGGATTTGGAGGAGGAGCTTGTAGATTCATCTTCCATTCAAGAGCTTTGTTGTTTGACAACAAAGTTGGAGCCAAACATCAATCCTTGTGATTGATAGGTAATCTTTCTTACATCCTATGTATGTTAATGTTTTTGTAAATATTGCACAAGTCCTATGGGGTGGCCGAAATTTTTATGTCAAAAAATTCGATTTTTGTGCTTCCGTTGCGTTTCCGGCCACCGTAACCGGTCCGCTTTCAAGTGGTATCCGAGCTAAGGTTACGGATTTTGTGTAATATTTACGTAATATTATGTTGAGATCGATTTCTAACCGTTTGAGATTTTTGGTGCAAGAAGATCACAAGGGCCGAATTTTTGGTAGCAAAACAAACAAAAAAAAAAAAAACGTTTTTCCGGGCAGCCGAGGGGCTGCCCGAAAGGGGCTGCCCGAAAATTTCGGGCAGCCGAGGGGCAGCCCAAGGGGCTGCCCGAAATGTGCAGATTTTAAAATAATAAAAAAAAAAAAAATTTTTTGTGTTGCCGGAATCCGGCGACGGAGCTCCGGCGACGGCGATGACGGCTAGGGTTTCCAAAAGTGTTTTGGACAATCTTAGTGTCATGGGCCTTGAGATGTTGGGCCATTGGATGGACAACATAATTTGTGAAATTTAAATGGGCCAAAATATTTTTGGTGTAAAATGGTTTTTGGGCCCTTAAGTTTAAATTTACAATTGTTGCACATATTTTCTCATAAAATAAATAATTGAAGTAGGACTTTAATTATTTATAGTAAATTGTGATTTACAAGAAATTCGATTATAAATAAATTAATTTGAAAGTAGACAAAGGTGTTTGTATACTTTGTTAATTTAATTTATAATTGTGGCGGTTAGTGATTGGATCAAGATATATAATATTGGATCAATTAATTATAGTGATAATTAATTGATGGTGTATGATATGTGATATTATGCATGAAGGATGATCAAAAGCCCAAGCCCAATTTGCTAGGTGTATGCTAGGATATTTGTGTTGTATGATTGTAATAATTATCAATTTAAAGTGGGCTTGGTTTATGGTCCGTTCCCACCCCATGAGATGTATCCCTATGTGCCATGGATATTTAATTGTAAATATTAGAATAGTGGAAGATCAAGATTGGAAGATGGTGGCCTTGGTGATTATGAAGATCGAAGACATGTAATATTGGATGCTAATGTAATAATATAGTTGCATTTGCATCCCGTGCATTTACCCTAGGATTGGACCTAGGCCCGTGTTTAGCTCACACGGGCCATTAGTTTTGGGGCGATTGATCATCCTTGTACTGTTTTCTATTTATAATATATGCATGATATGTTATAAATAATGAGTATGTGCGTTATTATTATTATAATAACAAAGTTGCATGAATCCGGCAAACATACGATCAAACATGGCGAGCTTTTAAAATAAAATTAATGATGAGACCTTTCAAAATTAAAAACCCTCATTTTGAATAAGATTCAAAATTAATATCAAGCCCGAAAAGGGGAATTATAAATTTGTTTATAATTTCCTTGTCTTCCATCGACAATGGGTGCATGATGAACGCTACCCGTACTCGGGGCTCGGCTCATATTATTGGGGGGGCCCTGGGTGCCGGAAAGCTGTGACATCCATTGACATAGTGATGTGAACTACGTGGAACTCCCATGATTTCGGCTCATATTATTGAGGGAACTCATGGCGACCGTCCATTAAGGTTCAACATCGATGGGTAAGGCTTGACACGTAAAGATGAACGACGTCATATTATTGGGTCCTAATCAAACGTGAGACAAAAGTATACGTAGAGGGTTGCATGGCGATGCAATTGGAAACTACCTTTTAGGAGTTGTGATGGCCGATATTATTCGGGATCACAATTCGCTAATTGGACCTTACGTACCTACTGAGGAAAGAGTTTCCCGTTTTCACTAGAGGGTAGTGAAAGATGTCAAAACAGTGGGAGTAAATATTTATAAAGTTAAAGTCCATACTTTATATCTTACCAAATATTTTAAAATAGTCATCAACATTTATCTGTTTTTACTTTTCAGTACAAATCAACAATGTCTTCGATGCGCAATTCGATATCTATAATACTCGACAAACACATATTAACTGGACCTAATTACCTCACTTGGCTAAGAAATTTGAAAATAGTCTTAAATTCGGAAAGGGTAACATATACACTGACTCAGTCGCCCCCTGTTGAGGCTCCGACTGACTGCAATCCTGAGGAATTGCAGGCTTACAAGGAATGGTGTGAC
This sequence comes from Primulina eburnea, assembly GCF_022965805.1. Lineage (NCBI taxonomy): Eukaryota > Viridiplantae > Streptophyta > Magnoliopsida > Lamiales > Gesneriaceae > Primulina > Primulina eburnea. Next base: position 71,285 of record NW_027331548.1, read on the forward strand.
CATGACTTGATAGCCAGGTGTTATATGTTGACTTCTATGAACGATGAGCTACAGAGGCGTTTTGAGGGTGCAAAGAATGCTGCTGACATTCATTTGCACCTCAAGGAGCTCTTTGGAGAGCAAACGCGTCCTCTTAGGCATGCAACCGTCAAGGAGCTGATCACTTTGCGCATGCGAGATGGGGCCTCGGTCCATGAGCATGGCCTAAAGGTGATCGGGCTCGTGGACAAGCTCGTTGGCATGGATTTGATCTTGCCTTCGGAGTTGACCACCGACGTGTTGCTGTTATCGCTGCCTAGCTCATTTGATCCTTTTGTGGTGAATTTCAACATGAACAAGATGGAACCGACCCTTGAGGAGTTGGTGAACATGCTTGTTACGTTTGAATCCACCATCAAGAAAGAGAAGTTGGTTCTTTATGTGGGTTCTTCATCTGGTACGAAGATTGATCCACATGGGAAGGGAAAGAAGAGTTCTTTCCAACGTCCCGAGAAGAACGTGCCCCTGTTGAGGCAATCTCCGAACCCTGTTGAGGCAGCCAGACCAGTTAAGGCTGACAAGACTAATGATGTATGTCATCACTGCAAGAAGCCTGGACATTGGAGGCGAAATTGCAAAGAATATCTTGCCCAGAAGTGTTCTGGAAACGGTATGTTCTAGATTTAAGTAAACATTTTAATTAACTCTACTTCTTGGGTATTAGATACCGGTTGTGACTCACATCTCTGTAATGGGTTACAGGTGATGGGAAGAAGTAGGAAGCTTAAGGAAGGTGTGACCTTCTTGAGAATGGGCAATGGAGCAAGAGTTGCTGCCAAGGCTATTGAGGATGTTTACTTATTGTTGAACAATAGTTTAAGTTAATTTTGTGAGATGTTTTGTTTGTACCTAATTTTGTAAAACATTGTTTCCATTTCTATTATGATAAAAATGGATATTCTTGTTTATTTAGCAAAGGTGTTTGCAACATTTACAAGAATGAATGTTTAATTGGTACTTGAGAACTTGAAAAACGATCTCTATAACTTAAAATTAAAAGATATTCTACTAAATGTCCATTCAAAGGCAGACACCATATGAGATATGGATGGGTAAGCATCCCAAATATTCTTATCTTAGAATATGGGAGCCCTGCTTATGTGAAGCAGGTAAGTGGGAGATAAATTGGATTGTTGATCCATTTTATGTTACTTTGTGGGATATCCAAGGAATTAAGATTGGATATCATTTCTATCATCCCCTAGAAACAAAGGTGTTTGTTTCTTGGAATGCAACCTTTTTGGGAAAAGGATTTTCTATTGGATAGAAAAAGGGAGATGATAGAACTCGAAGAGGTTCGAGAGACACCCACAACGATAGAACCCACACCCGAAGAGCCAAGAGAGGAGATACAAGCTCCTAGCAGATACGAGAGAGTCTCGAGACCACCTATGAGGTATGGTCAGCTTCTTGAAGAAGGCCATGATAAGCCTAACCATGGATGTGATCCAAGGACCTTCAAGGAAGCGTTATCTGATGCCGATTCATCCAAGTGACTTGAAGCAATGGAATCTGAGTTGAATTCCATGCATTCGAACCAAGTGTAGGATCTTGTGGATCCACCTGAGGGAACTGTTCCCACAGGAACTTGGGGCGGATGGGAAGGTATTGACCTTCAAGGCGCGATTGGTGGCAAAAGGATGTACTCAAAGACAAGGAGTTGATTTTGAGGAAACCTTTTCCCAGTCGTAATGTTCAAGTCCATAAGGATTTTGCTAGCCATAGCTGCATGGTATGACTATGAGATATGGCAGATGGATGTCAAGACAAACTTTCTTAAATGAGGATTTTAAGAAAATTATTTACATGTCTAAACCTGAAGGGTTTACATCTATCGGAAGTGAGCATATGGTATGCAAACTTCAAAGATCTATTTATGATCTAAAGCAGGCATCTAGGAGTTGGAACCTCAGATTCGACAGTACAATCAAATAGTTTGATTTACTAAGAATCATGAGAGACCCTGTGTGTATAAGAAGGTCAGTGGGAGTGTTGTGACATTCCCGGTATTTTATGTTGATGACATTCTACTCATTGGGAATGATGTAGGAATGTTGCAATCAACTAAGATATGATTAGCGAGTGAGTTCTCGATGTAGGACTTGGGTGAAGCATCTTTTGTATTGGGATACAGATCTATTGAGATAGATCGAAAAGATGGCTTGGTCTCACCCAGTTCACATACATGATACCATCGTGAAGCGGTTCTCGATGGATGCGTCCTTGAGAGGACATCTACCAATGTGTCATGGCGTGTCCCTATCCAAGTCTGTCTCCTGAGACTGATGCAGAGATAGTGACGATGACACGCATTCCGTATGCTTCGGAAATTGGTAATATCATGTATGGGATGATATCTACACGTCCTGACGTGGCGTTTGCACTATGTGTAGTGAAAGGATATCAATCGAACCCTGGTCTTCCACACCTGAAAGCTGTGAAAGACATCCTCAAGTTGTTGAGAAGGACCAATAAGTTGTTCTTGGTCTATGGGGGTAGAGAACTGAAATTGGAAGGCTATACCGACACTAGCTTCCAAAGCGATATCGATAACTCGAAGTCAACCTCTAGGTTTGTATTCGTGCCCAATGGTGCTGCTGTCTCTTGGAAGAGTTCCAAGCAAGACAATATTACGGATTCCAGCACAGAGGCCGAATACATTGCTGCATAAGATGCAGCAAGGGAGGCTGTTTGGATAAGGAATTTCGTCTAAGAGTTGGACGTCATTCCTAATGGAGTTGCTCCTATCCCGGTGTTGTGTGACAACACGGGAGCTTTAGCTCAAGCAAAGGAGCCTAGGTCTCATCAGAAGTCCAAACAAGTATTGAGAAAGTACCACATCCTCGGAGAGATTGTGGAAAGAAGAGAAGTGTCTATTGACAAAGTCGGCTCGGCAGATTATGTTGTTGATCCACTAGCTAAGCCTTTACCTGGACCATTATTCGACATGCATCGCGAATCAATGGGTTTTATGCATATGGGTAGTTGGCTCTAGTGCAAGTGGGAGATTGTTAGAGTAGGTGCCCGTCGAGCCAAGTGTTGGCCGAGTGTTCACAATGAAACTCTATGTATAAGCAGTCTTTATTTTAATAATATTTGAAATTATTACTTTGGCACATCTTTATCTGTATACCCATGCTAGCTGCATAGATAAAGCCCTTGAATATACAAATAGTAGAAAGAATATGAGATGCTCATATGATGAGTATCATGAAACTCATATTTGTAATACTGTATATTCTAAACGGTTCCTAGTCGATTCAGCCGCCACTAAGAAGGATATAGGCCGCTCGAGTTAGAGACTAGTATCTGCGATGTGAGTACCATGTTTCATTGGTAGGGGACATTGTGATGTCCGAACGTGCAGATAGGTGCTCCTTGTAGAGTGCACTGAACAACCCTCCATAAAAGGACTTTCCAAGTGGTTCTCACTTATCGAGTGGAAAAGTCCTAGTTTATGGTTGTACAGAATTAGTCCTTATGACCCGGGACAACATTGAGACTCTATGTGCTAGAATTACACTTTGACTTGTTTACCGACTCTCATGGGGTCATCAGGTGGCAAGGTTGGGTGTTCTGTCGAAACACATAGGAGTCGATGCATTGTAGTCGGGGATTCACCGCTTACCTTCGGGTATGGATATCCTATGTGTTATCATGTGTATGTAGGTTGAAATCTCTGGCCAGAGTATGGTTGTAATTATGAAAGGTGTTTCATAGATTACACCATCGATGCAACTACGACATGACACATAGTATCGATTCATTGACAACTCTCGATAAACCAATGGTTGTCGAATCGATCGGGATATATGAGTTGAAGGGACCGTACTGTACGCTAACCATAATTGAATGGTTCTTGCAGGCACTATCATGTGATACCTAGGGAATCACGTAAGCGATGCTGCTAGGCGTTTAACGTGATTGGTTGGGTACTATCAGACTTGAGTTCTGACGTTCTTACTATCAAGAAGTTGATAAGTAAGAATGGAGCAATTGGGGTATGCTCGAATAAGGACATGTTTAGTCCGAATCACATGGAGATGTGAACCCACGGCTAGTTGTATCAATGAACCATTGAGGGCCACACAAGTACTAGCTTTGTAAATCCCGATGAGAAGTAAAATAGTTCAATGTGTTGAACGGCTTATAAAGGAGTTTATAAGCGTAAGAAAAATTAGAAGTATGACTTCTATGAGAGAAATGTAAATTTTGATTTATGGAAGTGTTCCTAAATTAAAATTTGGCCAAGAGAATAATGTATTTGAAAATTGTGATTTTCATAAACATTATAATGGACTAAATTAAATTAATTCAAGTGTTGAATTAATTAAACACTAGTGGGCCTTGTAGAGCCCAAATAATTAATTTAGTTCAAGTGTTGGATTAATTAAATAATATTGAGTCTTGTAGAGCTCAATTAAAATAATTATTTAAACTAGTGGGACTTGAGTAAATTCAAGTAATGTTTAAATAGTCTCAAATGTGTTTGAGATATTTAAATTTAGTCCAAAGTTTTTAATTTGATTAAAAACTATATAGTATGCATGCATGGGAGGTGAAGGGTTGGAGATTACTTTTTAATAAAATAATGCAAGGCATGCACCTTTTTCACTTTTGCTTTTTGCAACACCAAGGCATGGAATTGAATTCATTCTTCCTTCCCTCCCAAGTGAGCATGGCCGAAAATTGCTCTCTCATTCTCTCCATATTTTCTTCTTCATTTTGTTCTTCAAGTTGTTGAGGAATAAACACACTTCTCTTTGAAAAATCCTCACATTTTTCTAGTGCAAATTGTGAGGGGATTTCCCTAGTTAGTGGTGGGCTTAATTTGAAGGAAAGTTTCAAGGATTTGGAGGAGGAGCTTGTAGATTCATCTTCCATTCAAGAGCTTTGTTGTTTGACAACAAAGTTGGAGCCAAACATCAATCCTTGTGATTGATAGGTAATCTTTCTTACATCCTATGTATGTTAATGTTTTTGTAAATATTGCACAAGTCCTATGGGGTGGCCGAAATTTTTATGTCAAAAATTCGATTTTTGTGCTTCCGTTGCGTTTCCGGCCACCGTAACCGGTCCGCTTTCAAGACTGATGGGATAACAACTACGGGTGGTATTGTTTGGTTATAGACTGCAGATTGGCATATAAGGATGTTGTATAGCCAGTAATGCAGGATTGAGTCAGCTAGAACGAGTTGAAAAAGGATTATGATATTATAATTCTTGAATTTTGATTTCAGATTTGAATCAGAGATATACCTTACAATGATGTTAGTAGAACGAGTTTGGATGTTAAACTCTGTTATATATTTCTTCTAGTAGATTTGGATTGCTTGAGGTGAGTTCGAGGACGAACTCAGATCTAAGAGGGGGAGAAATGTAATGCCCTAGAATTATAGAATTGTTAAACCAAGATTATAAAGTGTTGCCAGGATGGAAAAATAAGAAATTCTTGAGAATGCAGCACCGCACCCGCGGGGCATGTGCAGAAAATGGAGTGCAAATCCCGTAGCCACACCGCACCCGCGGTGCATGTAAGACTGCACCCGCGGTGCGACGTGCAGAACCAAAAATGATGCCACGTTTCTAGATTTGCATGCAGTATAAATATATGTGGATGACACGTTTTTCTTCAGAATTTTGGCAAGGAAACCGAGAGACTTGAGAGAATTTCCTTCCGCCTTTTTAAGTTGCGATTGTGGAAGATCCGTCTATCAGAATTCAAATCCGAAAGTAGTATCGTTCTCCTTGTGCTACGAGCTATACAAGGACGTAAGTTTTGTTACGTTTTGAGATGTTTTGAAAGTATGATGTTACTAGAATTGCATGTGATTCAGATATGGTGTTTCTGCTGTAGTGATCATTGTATAATCGAAGACAGATTGAAGAATAGATTGGTTATACAATTGTTATGATTTTCAGAAGATATTAATTGAGATTAAACACTAGATTTGTATAGTTCTTGATTGAAGAATAGAGAGATGATGAGTCTTGTATGTCTGGATAGATTATTCAGTAGATATGTGAAGTCAGATCGAAGAAAGAATACCGTATGTCTGTGTTTTGTATTTCAGCATCTCTGAAGATGTATTTGTTAGATATTCATATGCTGGAAATAGATTGATCAGATTCAGATATGATTTTGATTAGATCGTGATATTATTGATATGACTCAGATTGTATCTTGTTCAGACATTGATCAGATTGTATACTGAATTGAGTATTGATCAGAACAGATTATGAATTGAGTTACACATTGATACAGTGTATTTATATTGTCATTTCAGATCGGATATGGACAGACTGGACTTCAAGACTTCGTCTTCCTCAGACGGGGACGACAAAGGTATAATTCATGTGATATTCGGGAAGAAACAACTCAATTGAGATCACATTTGAGTTGCCCAATAAAATCACATACTTGTTTTATTGATTCTATCTTGATATGATTATGATTGTGTATAGATTTGTTTATAGAACTTGTATACAAATCTTGCTATGCTTTGTTTACAGATCATGTGGCATTGCATTAGAGTGATTATGCTTGTTTACAGATTTTGTATTCATGCATTAAGATAGGACAGTCTGGAGATCAGGCAGACTTCTAGATGTTCGGCGATATCTCAGCTTAGGGGAAGATCACCGCCCCTTTGTAGACGTGGATACAGATCAGGCCGAAGTCTAGGAATAAGACGGTCAGCACCTCGATTGGGAGGGTAGGTGACAGACAGTGCCGTCTTATTCACAACGGGATCCCTAGAGTTACAGATCGAGTCGAGTCTAGACATGCTTTGATTAGGACTTCATGTTCATATGGATGTGGCTCCTAGATTCTGGGACCCATCGTTATTGCTTTCAGTTGTGCTAGCATGTTTTATGATTAAGATTGTTTATGTGCATGTTTATCTGATTTGAGTTGCATGCTTATTTGATTAATTTCATAGATTATGAAATAGATTGTTTTATACATGATAGCATGTTTTATAAATTAGTTTGTTCATATACATGCTTACCATGTCTTATACTGGGATTTATTCTCACCGGAGTTATCCGGCTGTTGTCTTGTTTTGTATGTGTGCATGACAACAGGTGGGGCTGGATCAGGGTCGAGATGACGATGAGAGAAGATGTAGTATCCAGATGCCTAATTTGAGTTAATTATTGGATTAAATATTATTTCGGTGGGATCGGAAGGACCGATCAGGGTTCGGATCGTCCGATCAGGGTTCGGATCGTCCGAAGACAGGTGGCTGGACACGTGGCAGACATGCAAGGTTCGGATCGTCCGATCAGGGTTCAGATCGTCCGAAGACAGGTGGCTGGACACGTGGAAGACATGCAGGATTCGGATCGTCCGATCAGGGTTCGGATCGTCCGAAGTGTGCCGGATCGGATCGTCCGAAGTGGGTCGGATCTACCGATCGTTGTCTATAAATAGAGGCGCGAGGCTTCATTTGTTACTCGCCAATTCCGAGTGTTCCAGAGCGTTTTAGTCGTTTCTGATGGGTTTCTAGTCTTTTCCCGAGGTTTAGGCACTAGCGGGGAGCTACTGGTTTTGTAGCGGAGTTGTGCTCTAGTTGGGAGCTAGCGGCATCAGTGGGCTGACTACGGACACAGGCTTGATTCTAGGGCTGATTGCTAGGATCTACTGGTTTGAGGTACGAAAGTACTATCCGAGATAGCAGGATTGAGTATACTTTGCTATGTGTTGCATGTTTATATGTTTCATTATTATCTGTCATATGATGCATGGTTTATTATGCGGCATTTGCATAATCATGTTGAGCCTGATTATCTTTGAGATAGCCTGTTGAGAGGGTGCTCAGCCCTCGTTTGTTGTGGATGGTTGGACCCCGTTGGCCGACGGTGGTCAGGTCACCGGTATATCCACAGGTTTATTTTGGTATGGGAGCCACCTCCTGGTGCGACGGCGCAGAGTGCTACATACCTTGACGTCATTTACCTGAGCAGTATTTCGTTATACCCAGATCCTAGTATCCAGTACATTTTGCATACATGCATGTCATAGTCTTGTATACTCATGCTTTCGGTGCTGAGCGTTTTATGCTCACGTCCTCGGTTTATCTCTGTTTTGGACACCTATTCGATGGGGCAGGTCTCAGGTTGGACGGTCCAGGAGGGAGTGAACAGGGAGCTGGCAGAGGTTGACTTGTAGTTATTGGTATTCGTTCTTGGTATTTAGTTCGATCTGGTTGTTTAAGTATTTTGTACTTACAGATTCGATTGGGTTGTATTACTATTTTTCCGCTGTATTACCTGATTCAGTTTTAAATGTTAATTTTGCATGCTTAAGTTCTGTTTAGTAGGTGATTCTGGAACGGGTCACTACATTTATGATATCAGAGCATGCATTAAGATTTTGGGATTAGAACTGTTCTTTTGGGTTTAATCTCTGGTAACTTTTGTAGCTAAGAGATGTCTGGTTTTGACGACGATGCTAGTAGTCATGGCAGCATTGGACGCTGGGGAGACCGCGACGATCGGGAGCGTCGTCGAGAGCATCGAGAACGTCGTCAACACCGTCGTGATGAGCCTCGGAGTTTTAGTATGCATCGGTTCTTGCAGATGGGGCCAAAACCTCTTTCGGGCGGTGAGACTCCGGATGTTGCGGAGAACTGGCTTGAGAGGATGGAGAGCTGCTTCAAGACTTTTCAGTGCTCGGCGGAACAGCAGATTGATACCCTTGATTTCTTGCTGGAGGGTGGTGCGCGCAAGTGGTGGAGGTCTACCTCTGCACCGATAGTTCAGCGACAGGGTCGAGTTCTTTGGGCCGATTTCCGAGCCGCTTTCATGCTGCTTTACTTTCCGCCAGCCCTTCTGCAGACCAAGGCGATTGAGTTGATCAATCTGAAGCAGGAAAGTTTGTCTGTTGATGAGTATCAGCAGAAGTTCTTTGAGTTGCTTCCGTATGTTCCACATGTCAGTGACAATGCTAGGGCCAAGTATAACCATTTTCTCCAAGGCCTCAATCAGGAGATTTTTGATCGGGTTGTTGTCTGCGATGATCCGACATCGTATGAGGGCCTTGTGAACCGTTGTCGCCAGGCTGAGGGCAGTTTGCTGAGAGGTCGAGCCATGCAGTCTGCTCGTCCTACTAGTTCTTTGGGTCCCCGCGCCCAAGCATTCAAGAAGGCTGGATCTACTTCTTCTTCCTCTGGATCTGGAGGAGTTCACCATTTTGGGAAGAAGAAGGGCCCGTGTCAGCATTGCGGGAAGGATCATCCGACGGAGCGTTGTCGCAAAGTTGCGGGTGCTTGTTACAAATGCGGTGAGATGGGCCATATGAAGAGAGACTGTCCACAGACGGGCGGAGGATCAGGATCTGGTTCTCAGGCTTCAGTTCATCAGAGGCCACAGCAGGGACAGTCTACTCAGGGTTCTAACCTCCGACCGCGTACTCAAGGGCAGGTCTTTGCTCTTAACCAGGATCAGGCTGCTGAGGAGAATGACAGAGTTATCGCAGGTGTTTTTTTATTATGTGGATTACCTGCTTACGTTCTCATTGATACTGGTGCATCACATTCATTCATATCTGCGAGATTTGCTAAGCGTCATGCATTACCTTTCACTTCTTTGGACGTTGTGGTATCTGTTTCCACACCGATGGGTCATTCGGTGCTAGCTAAACGTCTAGTTTTGGGTTGTCCTCTAGAGTTTGGGGGTAATGTTTTAACTGCTAATTTGATGATTCTTGCGATGGATGATTTTGATTGCATTCTGGGAATAGATGTGCTGACTGTGTTTAGAGCTACTGTGGACTGTTATCAGAAGTTTGTGCATTTTCGTCCAGTTGAGGGCGACAGTTGGTTTTTCTATGGAGAGGGAGCGCGACCCCCGATGTCTGTGGTTTCTGCTCTGAAAGTCTGTCGTGCTTTAGAGTCGGGCGGGGAAGGCTACCTTATCTATGCTATTGATTCGTCCGCAGATAGTGTCGGTATCAGCGACATTCCAGTGGTTTGCGATTTTCCGGATGTTTTTCCCGAGGAGATTCCTGGTTTTCCTCCCGTTCGGGAAGTGGATTTCGGCATTGATTTAGTGCCAGGCACGGCACCAATCTCTAAAGCTCCTTATCGTTTAGCTCCATCAGAGATGCAAGAATTGAAACAGCAGTTGCAGGATCTTCTTGACAAGGGGTATATTCGACCCAGTGTGTCCCCGTGGGGAGCACCAGTTCTTTTTGTCAAAAAGAAGGATGGTTCTATGCGGCTCTGCATAGATTATCGGCAGTTGAATCGTGCTACGATAAAGAATAAGTATCCGTTGCCACGGATTGATGATTTATTTGATCAACTGCAAGGTACCTCTGTGTATTCCAAGATTGATTTAAGGTCTGGTTATCATCAGCTTCGGGTTCATCAGGGAGATATATCGAAGACTGCATTCAGGACCCGGTATGGGCATTATGAGTTTCTGGTTATGCCTTTTAGGGTGACGAATGCACCAGCAGTTTTTATGGATCTGATGAATCGGGTTTTTCGGGAATTCTTGGATAAGTTTGTTGTGGTGTTTATAGATGATATCTTAATCTATTCGCATGATCAGCAAGAACACGTACAACACTTAAGGACTATTTTACAGACACTTCGCGAGAATTAGCTTTATGCGAAGTTGAGTAAATGTGAGTTTTGGATTGACAGGGTTGTATTCCTTGGTCATGTCATTTCTAGCAAGGGAGTTTCAGTTGACCCGAGCAAGGTGGAAGCGGTATTGAACTGGTCGCGTCCGACGACAGTAGCCGAGATCCACAGTTTTCTGGGATTGGCTGGGTATTATCGCCGTTTCATTGTCAACTTCTCTCAGGTTGCTAAGCCACTCACTCAGCTCACTCGGAGAGATGTTTCATTTGAGTGGACATCAGAGTGCGAAGAGAGTTTCTTGGAACATCGCAGACGTTTGACATCTGCGCCTATTTTGGCTTTACCGTCTGGATCTGGTGGTTTCAGTGTTTACACCGATGCCTCTTTACAGGGACTAGGGTGTGTTCTGATGCAGAATGAGCATGTGATTGCTTATGCGTCGAGACAGTTGAAGCCTCATGAGGAAAACTATCCTGTTCATGATCTGGAATTAGCAGCGATCGTTTTTGCTTTGAAAATCTGGCGCCATTATCTGTATGGTGAGCGATTTGAGATTTTCACTGATCACAAGAGTTTGAAGTATCTGTTCACTCAGGCTGAGTTGAACATGCGTCAGCGTCATTGGATGGATCTACTCAAGGATTATGATTGTGAGATCAAGTATCATCCAGGATCTGCGAATCTCACGGCCGATGCTCTTAGTCGCAAGGTGAGATTGTCTGCTCTTCAGACTTGTGCTGTATCTGAGATTATTCAGGATTTCTGTTCGATGGGATTCAATTGTAAACATCGGAAGGGAACGGAGAGTATCCGTGTAGCTACTATTTTGTCTGAGCCAGTTTTGTATTCTCGGATTAGAGATGCTCAGATGTCTGATTCTAAGATTCAGAGATTAGCTCGGTTGGCTGATGGAGATAATACTTCTGGATTCCACTATCAGTCCAAGGGTCTTTTGTGCTTATCTGGTCGTGTTGTTATACCGGAAGATGACACTTTGAGGGAGGAGATTTTATCCCAGGCTCATCGTAGCAAGTATCATCCAGGATCTGCGAATCTCACGGCCGATGCTCTTAGTCGCAAGGTGAGATTGTCTGCTCTTCAGACTTGTGCTGTATCTGAGATTATTCAGGATTTCTGTTCGATGGGATTCAATTGTAAACATCGGAAGGGAACGGAGAGTATCCGTGTAGCTACTATTTTGTCTGAGCCAGTTTTGTATTCTCGGATTAGAGATGCTCAGATGTCTGATTCTAAGATTCAGAGATTAGCTCGGTTGGCTGATGGAGATAATACTTCTGGATTCCACTATCAGTCCAAGGGTCTTTTGTGCTTATCTGGTCGTGTTGTTATACCGGAAGATGACACTTTGAGGGAGGAGATTTTATCCCAGGCTCATCGTAGCAAGTTGAGTGTTCATCCAGGGAGCAACAAGATGTATAAGGATTTGAGGACTCGATTTTGGTGGAAGGGTATGAAACGTAATGTTTATCAGTATGTCTCCAAGTGCCTAGTCTGTCAGCAGGTGAAGGCTGAGTATCGACGACCTGGAGGTTTGTTGCAGAATCTTCCTATTCCGGAGTGGAAGTGGGAGCATATCACGATGGACTTCGTGACTCACTTGCCTATGTCTGTGGGGAATAGAGATGCTATCTGGGTGGTAGTGGATCGGCTTACTATGTCTGCCCATTTTCTTCCGTATAACAGAGATTTCACTTTCGATCGGATGGCACGGTTGTACATTCAAGAGATTGTACGGTTTCATGGTGTGCCCGTGAGTATCGTTAGTGACAGAGATCCTCGATTTACATCTAGATTTTGGGGCAGCTTTCAGCAAGCCTTGGGCACTACCTTGAGTTTGAGTACTGCATATCACCCAGAGACTGACGGTCAGTCAGAGAGGACTATTCGTACTCTTGAGGACATGTTGAGATCTTGTGTGATGGATTTCGAGCTAGCTTGGCAGGATCATCTGCCACTGATAGAGTTTGCATACAACAACAGTTTTCATAGGAGTATTGGTATGTCTCCGTTTGAAGCATTGTACGGTCGACGTTGTCGTACTCCTCTGTTCTGGGAGGAAGTCGGAGAACGACAGGTCGAGGGTCCAGAATTGATTCAGCAGGCCATGGACAAAGTTCTTGTGATCAAACAGCGGATTAAGACTGCTCAGGATCGACAAGCGAGTTATGCGAACACCAAGCGCAGACCTCTTCATTTTGATGCAGGCGAGAAAGTGTTTCTCAAGGTATCACCTTTTCGGAGGATTCTGAGATTTGGACTCAAGGGTAAGCTATCTCCGAGATTCATTGGTCCTTTTGAGATCTTAGAATGTGTGCGAGATTTGGCCTACAGATTAGCTTTGCCACCGTATCTGTCTAGTGTTCACAATGTGTTTCATGTGTCTTTGTTGAGACGATACGTAGCGGATGAGTCTCATGTTTTGCATCCGACAGAAGTTCAGCTGAATCCGGATTTGTCTTTTGTGGAAAGACCGGTTTCGATCTTAGACCGGAAGGATAAGGTACTGCGGAATAAGACTATTCCTCTTGTCTTAGTGCAGTGGTAGCGCCGAGGTACTGAAGAAGCTACTTGGGAACTAGAGAGTCGCATGCGGTCAGAGCATCCAGAGTTGTTCTAGTTGTAGTATTTTCAGTTATGATTGTAATTTCAGTTGTACTTTCAGTTGTAATTCATTCTTAAGTTGAATGTATTGTTGTTCAAAATTGTCATTTTTCAGACTCGATTTCGCGGACGAAATCCTTTTTAGGGGGGGAGAATGTAGTATCCCGATGCCTAATTTGAGTTAATTATTGGATTAAATATTATTTCGGTGGGATCGGAAGGACCGATCAGGGTTCGGATCGTCCGATCAGGGTTCGGATCGTCCGAAGACAGGTGGCTGGACACGTGGAAGACATGCAAGGTTCGGATCGTCCGATCAGGGTTCGGATCGTCCGAAGACAGGTGGCTGGACACGTGGAAGACATGCAGGATTCGGATCGTCCGATCAGGGTTCGAATCGTCCGAAGTGTGCCGGATCGGATCGTCCGAAGTGGGTCGGATCTACCGATCGTTGTCTATAAATAGAGGCGCGAGGCTTCATTTGTTACTCGCCAATTTCGAGTGTTCCAGAGCGTTTTAGTCGTTTCTAATGGGTTTCTAGTCTTTTCCCGAGGTTTAGGCACTAGCGGGGAGCTACTGGTTTTGTAGCGGAGTTGTGCTCTAGTTGGGAGCTAGCGGCATCAGTGGGCTGACTACGGACACAGGCTTGATTCTAGGGCTGATTGCTAGGATCTACTGGTTTGAGGTACGAAAGTACTTTCCGAGATAGCAGGATTGAGTATACTTTGCTATGTGTTGCATGTTTATATGTTGCATTATTATCTGTCATATGATGCATGGTTTATTATGCGGCATTTGCATAATCATGTTGAGCCTGATTATCTTTGAGATAGCCTGTTGAGAGGGTGCTCAGCCCTCGTTTGTTGTGGATGGTTGGACCCCGTTGGCCGACGGTGGTCAGGTCACCGGTATATCCACAGGTTTATTTTGGTATGGGAGCCACCTCCTGGTGCGACGGCGCAGAGTGCTACATACCTTGACGTCATTTACCTGAGAAGTATTTCGTTATACCCAGATCCTGGTATCCAGTACATTTTGCATACATGCATGTCATAGTCTTGTATACTCATGCTTTCGGTGCTGAGCGTTTTATGCTCACGTCCTCGGTTTATCTCTGTTTTGGACACCCTATTCGATGGGGCAGGTCTCAGGTTGGACGGTCCAGGAGGGAGTGAACAGGGAGCTGGCAGAGGTTGACTTGTAGTTATTGGTATTCGTTCTTGGTATTTAGTTCGATCTGGTTGTTTAAGTATTTTGTACTTACAGATTCGATTGGGTTGTATTACTATTTTTCCGCTGTATTACCTGATTCAGTTTTAATTGTTAATTTTGCATGCTTAAGTTCTGTTTAGTAGGTGATTCTGGAACGGGTCACTACAGAAGACGAGTTAGCGTGGTGATTCCGGACTTGTAGCAGACTTGGTTTATTACTTGACTTTAGTAGTTGAACCTTAGACTAGTTTGAATTAGAAGTATGTTGTACAAGACTTGTATAATTATTATACTGATTTGTATAATAGATAAATGCCATTACCTTCCGCACTTTATTTTAAAAAGAAAAATTTTTAGACCCTGTTTTATCTTAACTGATAATTAAATCCCAAAGATGATTAAGAAGAAAGATCAGCGTCCGGGTCCCCACAAGAGATATCATCCCAATAGAGAGGGGATCTACACTTCTTTCCGTACAACGCTTCAAAAGGAGCCATTTCAATACTCGTCTGATAGCTGTTCTTGTACGAAAACTCACAAAGAGGCACTGCATCTTGATAATTAGTGCTAAAATCTAGCACTACTGCTCTCAGCATATCCTCCAGTGTCTGGATAGTCCGCTCTGACTGTCCGTCGGTCTGTGGATGATATGCGGTACTCAGATGTAACTTCGTACCGAGAGCCTGCTACAAACTCTGCCAGAAGTGCGAAGTAAATCGAGGATCACGATCTGATACAATCGACTTTGGCACTCCATGCAATCTGACCACTTCTCTGACATTGATCTCTGCCATCTGGTCAAATCTGTACGTCATATTGTACGGAATAAAACATGCGGATTTGGTCAATCTGTCAATCACGACCCAAATCGCATCACAACCTTTGGAGGAACGCGGCAGTTGCGTCACAAAGTCCATGGAAATGTGATCCCATTTCCATTCAGGAATGGACAAGCTCTGTAATAAACCTCCTGGTTTCTTTCTTTCTGCTTTCACCTGTTGGCAATTCAGACATTTAGAAACAAATTCAGCAATGTCAGTCTTAATTTGATTCCACCAGAACTGTCTTTTCAAATCATTATACATCTTTCTGCCACCAGGATGAATGCTGAATCGACTGTTGTGCGCTTCTGACAGTATCTGTCGTCTCAAATCTGAAACATTCGGCACAACCAGACGATTATTCACATACAAAACGTTATCACGTACCTGATACTCTGATCGATGTCCTGCTCTAACCATCGATACTGATTTCTGTACATTCTGATCACTTTGCTGAGCTACCTTAATTCTCATAATCAGCTCTGGTTCTACTTGCACCGTATAAAGTCTCAACGGTCTATAATCTGTTTCAAATTCTAATCCAGACAAACAACAGTCTTCTATCAAATTTGAAACACCAATCGTCGATAAGGATAAAGAGCATACCTTTCGACTTAATGCATCAGCTGCGGCATTAGACTTTCCTGGATAGTATTTGATTTCGAAATCAAAATCTTTAAGCAAATCAAGCCATCTTCGCTGTCTCATATTCAATTCAGATTGTGAAAACAGATATTTCAAACTCTTATGATCAGAATATATCTCAAACTTTTCACCATAAAGATAGTGTCGCCATATCGTTAATGCAAAGACAATGGCTGCCAATTCTAGGTCATGAATTGGATAGAGAGTCTCATGTGGTTTAAGCTGTCTTGAGGCATAAGCGATAACATGCCCTCGTTGCATCAGCACACATCCCAACCTCTGTGAGAAGCGTCGCAATAAACCACAAAATCACTAGTACCGGATGGAATAGTCAACACCGGTGCACTGGTCAACCTCTTCTTCAACTCCAGAAAACTGGTCTCACATTCTTCAGACCAAAAAAATGGAGCATTCTTCTGAGTCAGCTGAGCAATTGGTTTTGCAATACTCGAGAAATCTTTAATGAAACGACGGTAATATCCTGCTAAACCCATGAAACTGCGAATTTCAGGTACTGACGTTGGTCTTGGCCAAGAAATCACGGCTTCCACTTTACTGGGATCAACTGATATACCATCTCCAGATATAATATGACCCAAAAATACTACCTGTCTTAGCCAAAACTCACATTTCGACAGTTTAGCATATAATTTCTCAGCTCTTAAAATTCGCAACACTGTTCTTAAATGCTCAGCATGCTCACTCATATTCTTTGAATAAATCAAAATATCATCGATGAAAATAATCACAAAATCATCGACGTATTTCTGGAATATACGGTTCATCAATCCCATAAACACAGCTGGAGCATTCGTCAGACCAAACGGCATGACAATAAATTCATAGTGTCCATACCTGGTTCTGAATGCCGTCTTTGAGATATCAGAATCTCTGACTCTCAGCTGATGATATCCCGATCTTAAATCAATCTTGGAATATACTGAAGAACCCTGCAACTGGTCAAACAAATCATCTATACGAGGCAAAGGATATTTATTCTTTACCGTTGCCTTGTTCAGTTGCCTATAGTCGATGCAGAGTCTCATCGAACCATTTTCTTTCTTACAAACAGTACTAGAGCACCTCAAGGAGAAACACTCAGTCTGATGTACCCCTTGGCCAGTAAATCTTCCAGTTGATCCTTCAATTCTTTCAATTCAACTGGTGCCATTCTGTACGGAGCTCTAGAAATCGGTACTGTACCTGGCATCAGTTCAATGCTGAAGTCTATCTCTCTAGCTGGAGGTAATCCCGGGATCTCATCTGGGAAGACGTCAGCAAACTCACGTACCACTGTTAGATCTGCCAATGCTGGACTCGACTTCAGTAAATCTACTGAATAAACAAGGAACCCTTCTGCTCCTTTCTGTAACAATCGAGTCATAGATAATACGGATACTAAAGGAATTCTCGATCTAGAACCCTTACCGTAAAATTTCCACTCTTCAGCCATATCTGGTCTGAATCTCACTATCTTGTGGAAACAATCAACTATCGCTCTGTACGTGGTTAGCATATCAACACCGATAATACAATCAAAATCTGACAACCCAAGTACGATGCAATCTAACTCAATCTCATGCCCGTCATACTGTAGTACAAAACGCTTAACAAAATTTACAGATATCAATCCTATCCCCAAAGGCGAAGATACCGACACTACCGTAGCTAAAGACTCTACAGGCAATGCATGACTCAATGCAAATCGTTCAGAAATAAATGTGTGTGAAGCACCGGTATCAATTAATACGTAAGCAGGATAACCACATAAAAAACAGTTACCTGCCACAACGTCATCTGGTGCTTCCTGGGCCTATTCCTCTGTCAAAGCGAAGACTCTGGCCTGCTGTCTCGGAGGCTGGCCAACTGTCTGGCTTCCTCCTGGCCTCTGCTGTGACTGAGCTGGCGCTGGCTGGAATGTATGAACAGCAGCGGATCATCTCTCAGTCTGTGCTGCTGATCCCGATGACTCGGCCCCCTGCGATCTTTGGGAACCTCTCTGGGGACACACTTTAGCAAAGTGCCCCGGCTGTTTACAGAAATTGCAACTACCAGTCACTCCCTGGCATTGCTCAGTAGCATGTCTTCCTCCGCAAGTCTTGCAATAAACTCCAGTGTAACTCTGGCTCAGTCTGGAACCACCGGAGCTGGAAGAACTACTGCCAGATTTCTTGAATTGCTTTCCCCTGGCTTTCAAAAGTTCTTTCTTTCCTCCACTACTGCTGCCACTCTCAAATCTGGGAGGTGGTTGCTGTTGAAAGCGGACCGGTTACGGTGGCCGGAAGCGCAACGGAAGAAAAAAAAACTTAAAATAAGCATAGAATTTTCGGCCACCTTGGTTTTCATGGAATATTTGCAAAATAATCACATACATAGGATGTTCAAGTGATTTACCTATCAACCTTAAAAGGTTGATGATGGCTCCAACTTAGTTGACTAGCAACTAAGCTCTTCTTTGGCAAGACAAGTCTACAAGCTTCCTTCCCCTTCAAGAATTAGGCCCACCACTTAACAAGGTAAATCCCCTCAAGTTTTGCACTAGAAAAACTTGAGGATTTTTCAAAGAGAAATTTTGTTCTCCAACAAATTGAAGAACAAAAACAAGAAGAAAAATTTTGAGAGAAAAGACCTTCAAGTTTCGGCCAAGGTGAGGTGAGAATGAGAGTGTGAAGTCTAGTCTTGGGTGTGGGAAAAGTTGGGAGAAAAGGTGCATGCCTTTTGAATTTTTTTTTAATAAAAAAATAACCAAGACTCTTCACCTCCCAAGCATGCAAACCCTAGCATGTCTCACATATATTATATGGTTTTTAACACATTAAAAACCATAGACTAAATTTTAATTATCTCAAACACATTTGAGATTAATTAAATACTACTTGAATTTATTCAAGTCTCACTAGTTAAATAATTATTTTAATTGAGCTCTTCAAGACTCAATATTATTTAATTCAACACTTGAATTAATTTAATTATTTAGACTCTACTAGGTCCACTAGTGTTTAATTAATTCAACACTTGAATTAATTTAATTTAGTCCACAATAATGTTTATGAAAATCACAATTTTCAACTACATTATTTACTTGGCCAAATTTTAATCTTAGGAACACTTCCATAAATTAAAATTTATGTTTCTCTCTTAGAAGTCATACTTCTATTTTTCTTTACGCTTATAAACACATTTATAAGCCGTTCAACACATTGAACTATTTTACTTCTCATCGGGATTTACAAAGCAAGTACTTGTGTGGCCCTCAATGGTTCATTGATACGACTAGCCGTGGGTTCACATCTCCATGTGATTCGGACTAAACCTGTCCTTATTCGAGCATACCCCTATTGCTCCATTCTTACTTGTCAACTCCTTGATAGTAAGAACGTCAGAACTCAAGTCTGATAGTACCCAACCAATCACGTTAAACGCCTAGCAGCATCGCTTACGTGATACCCTAGGTATCACATGATAGTGCCTGCAAGAACCATTCAATTATGGTTAGCGTACACTACGGTCCCTTCAACTCATATATCCCGACCGATTCGACAACTATTGGTTTATCGAGAGTTGTCAATGAATCGATACTATGTGTCATGTTGTGGTTGCATCGATGGTGTAATCTATGAAACCCCTTTCATAATTGCCACCATACTCTGATCAGAGATTTCAACCCACACATACATGAAAAACACATAGGATATCCATACCCGTAGGTAAGCGGTGAATCCCGGCTACAATGCATCGACTCCTATGTGTTTCGCCGTAACACCCAACCTTGCCACTTGATGACCCCATAAGAGTCGGTAAACAAGTCAAAGTGAAACGCTAGCACATAGAGTCTCAATGTTGTCCCGGGTCATAAGGACTAATGGTGTACAACCATAAACTAGGACTTTTCCACTCGATAAGTGAGAACCACTTGGAAAGTCCTTTATAGAGGGTTGTTCAGTGCACTCTACAAGGAGCACCTATCTGCATGCTCGGACATCACAATGTCCCCTACCAATGAAACATGGTACTCACATCGCAGATACTAGTCTCTAACTCGAGCGGCCTATATCCTTCTTAGTGGCGGCTGAATCGACTAGGAACCGTTTAGAATATACAGTATTACAAATATGAGTTTCATGATACTCATCATATGAGCATCTCATATTCTTTCTACTATTTGTATATTCAAGAACTTTATCTATGCAACTCGCATGGGTATAAAGATAAAGATGCGCCAAATTAATAAATTCAAATATTATTAAAATAAAGATCGTTTAATACAAAGAGTTTCATCGTGAACAGTCGGCCAACACTTGGCTCGACGTGCACCTACTCTAACAATCTCCCACTTGCACTAGAGCCAACTACCCATATACTTAAGACCCATTGATTCGCGATGCTTCTCGAATGATGGTCCTGGTAAAGGCTTAGTTAGTGGATCAGCAACATTATCTGCGGAGCCGACTTTGTCGATCGACACTTCTCCTCGTTCCACGATCTCTCTGAGGATGTGGTACTTTCTCAATACGTGTTTGGACTTCTGATGAGACCTTGGCTCCTTCGCCTGAGCTATGGCTCCCGTGTTGTCGCACATCACCGGGATAGGAGCAACTCCATTTGGAATGACGCCCAACTCTTGGACGAAATTCCTAATCCAAACAGCCTCGTTTGCTGCAGCTGATGCAGCAATATATTCTGCTTCAGTGGTGGAATCCGCAGTACTGTCTTGCTTGGAACTCTTCCAAGAGACAGCACCACCATTGAGCATGAATATGAATCCGGAGGTTGACTTCGAGTCATCAACATTGCTTTGGAAGCTAGAGTCGGTATAGCCTTCCAATTTTAGTTCTCCACCCCCATAGACCAAAAACAACTTATTGGTCCTTCTCAAATACTTGAGGATGTCTTTCACAGCTTTCCAGTGTGGAAGACCAGGGTTGGATTGATATCTACTCACTACACTTAGTGCAAATGCCACGTCAGGACGTGTAGATATCATCCCATACATGATACTACCAATAGCCGAAGCATACGGAATTCGTGTCATCGCCGCTATCTCCGCATCAGTCTTGGGAGACATAGACTTGGACAGGGACACGCCATGACACATTGGTAGATGTCCTCTCTTGGACTCATCCATCGAGAACCGCTTCACGATGGCATCAATGTATGTGGACTGGTGAGACCAAGCAATCTTCTTGATCTATCTCTATAGATCTGTATTCTAAATACAAAAGATGCTTCACCCAAGTCCTGCATTGAGAACTTACTTGCTAACCATATCTTTGTTGATTGCAACATTCCTACATCATTCCTAATGAGCAGAATGTCATCAACATAAAGAACAAGGAATGTCACAGCACTCCCACTGACCTTCTTATACACACAGGGTTCCTCAGGATTCTTAGTAAAACCAAACTCTTTGATTGTACTATCGAATCTGAGGTTCCAGCTCCTCGATGCCTGCTTAAGACCATAAATAGATCTTTGAAGTTTGCATACCATATGCTCACTTCCGATGGATGTAAACCCTTCAGGTTGAGACATGTAAATTTCTTCCTTAATATCCCCATTAAGGAAGGCTGTCTTCACATCCATCTGCCATATCTCATAGTCATACCATGCAGCTATGGCTAGCAATATCCTAATGGACTTGAACATCGCAACTGGAGAAAAGGTTTCCTCATAGTCAACACCTTGTCTTTGAGTATACCCTTTTGCTACCAATCGCGCTTTGAAGGTCAATACCTTCCCATCCGCCCCAAGTTTCCTCTTGTAAATCCATTTACATCCTATGGGAACAGTTCCCTCAGGTGGATCCACAAGATTCCACACTTGGTTCGAATGCATGGAATTCATCTTAGATTCCATTGCTTCAAGCCACTTGGATGAATCAGCATCCGATAACGCTTCCTTGAAGGTCCTTGGATCACATCCAAGATTAGGCTCATCATGGCCCTCTTCAAGAAGCAGACCATACCTCATAGGTGGTCTCGAGATCCTCTCGGATCTCCTAGGAGCTTGTATCTCCTCACTTAGCTCATTGGGTGTGGGTTCTACAACTGTGGGTGCCTCTCGAACCTCTTCGAGTTCTATCATCTCGCCTTTTCTATCCAATAGAAATTCCTTTTCCAAAAAGGTTGCATTCCTAGAAACAAACACCTTTGTTTCTTGGGGATGATAGAAACAATATCCAACGGAATTCCTTGGATATCCCACAAAGTAGCATAAAATGGATCGACTATCCAATTTATCTCCCACTGTCTGCTTCACGTAAGCAGGGCACCCCCATATTCTAAGATAAGAATACTTGGGAGGCTTACCCATCCATATCTCATATGGAGTCTTGTCAACTGCCTTTGTATGGACATTGTTCAACAACAGTGCCGCTGTTTCAAGCGCATATCCCCAAAAGGATGGCGGCAACTCCGTGAACCCCATCATAGACCGAACCATGTCCATCAAAGTCCGGTTACGACGCTCCGAAACACCATTTAACTGTGGTGTAACGGGCGGAGTCCAGTGCGAGAGAATCCCATTCTCTCTAAGATACTCTTGGAACTCGGCACTCAAGTACTCACAACCTCGATCCGATCGAAGTGTCTTGATGCTTCGTGCCAATTGTTTCTCTACTTCACTTCTGAATTCTTTGAACCTTTCAAAGGCTTCAGACTTGTATTTCATCAAATACACATACCCATACCTCGAAAAGTCATCGGTAAAGGTGATGAAGTAGGAATGTCCATGCTTAGTGGTGATGCTAAGCGGACCGCACACATCGGTATGGATCAAATCCAATAACCCTTTGGCTCACTCCGCATGGCCCTTAAAGGGAATTTTGGTCATCTTTCCTTTTAGACAGGATTCACAAGTCGTGAGAGCATTAATATCGGACATATCAAACATGCCAACTCCCACTAGCTTGTTCATCCTTCTTAGGGAAATATGACCTAATCGAGCATGCTATAATTGTGCCGAATTAAGAGTATCTTGTTTGCGCTTATTTGTTGTTGTTATCGTTTGGACATTGTTAAGTGGAATATCTTTTAATTTTAAGGTGTAGAGATTGTTTTCAAGTTCACCGGTACCAACTAAACATTCATTCTTGTAAATATTGCAAACACCTTTGCCAAATAAACAAGAAAATCCATTAATATCAAGCATAGGAATGGAAATAATGTTTTTAATCAAGTCTGGTACAAATAAAACATCTCTCAAAACCAACTTAAAATCATTGTTTAAACATAAATAAACATCTCCCACAGCTTTGGCAGCAACCCTTGCTCCATTGCCCATCCTCAAGAAGGTCTCACCTTCTCTGAGCTTCCTACTTCTTCCCATCACCTGCAAATCATTACAGAGATGTGAGCCACAGCCGGTATCCAATACCCAAGAAGTAGAGTTAATGGAGATATTTACTTCAATGTAGAACATACCTTTGCCAGAACCCTTCTGAGCAAGATATTCCCTGCAGTTACGCCTCCAATGTCCAGGCTTCTTGCAGTGGTGACAGATGTCAACTGTCTTCTCAGCCTTGGCTGGCGCGGCTGCCACTACGGGACTCGGAGTCTGCCTCTTCAAGGGCTCGCTCTTCTTGGGGCGCTTGAAAGAACGCTTCTTTCCCTTCCCAGGTGGAGCGGTCTTCGTGCCAGATGAAGAGCCCACATAAAGAACCGGCTTCTCCTTCTTGATGGTGGACTCAAAGGTCACAAGCATGTTCACCAACTCTTCAAGGCTGGGCTCGAGCTTGTTCATATTGAAGTTCACGACAAAAGGATCGAAAGAGCTAGGCAGCGACAGCAGCAGCACATCCGTGTTCAACTCCGATGGCAAGATCAAATCCATGCCAACAAGCTTGTCCACGAGCCCAATCAACTTTAGGCCATGCTCATGGACCGAAGTCCCATCTCGCATGCGTAAAGTGATGAGCTCCTTTACTGTGGCATGCATCAAAGGCCGAGTTTGCTCACCGAAGAGCTCCTTGAGGTGCATATGAATGTCAGCAGCATTCTTTGCATCCTCGAATCGCCTTTGCAGCTCATCGTTCATCGAAGCATGCATGTAACACCTCGCCTTCAAGTCATGGTCGCACCAATCCTTGTAGGTCTGCAATTCCTCAGGAGTGCAGCTGGTCGGAGCCTCAGCAGGGGGCGACTCAGTCAGTGTGTATGCAATTTTCTCCGAGTTTAGGACAATCTTTAGATTTCTTAGCCAAGTGATATAGTTAGGTCCGGTTAGAACGTGTTTTTCGAGAATAACGGAAAACGGGTTGCGAATTGATGACATAGTCAAAGATTGGTACTGAAAAGTAAAACAGATAAATGTTAATGACTATTTTAAAATATTTAATAAGATATAAAGTTTGGACTTTTACTTTATAAATTATCGCTCCCACTGTTTTTGACATTTTCACTACCCTCTAGTGAAAACGGGAAACACTTTCCTCAGTAGGTACGTAAGGTCCAATTAGCGAATTGTGATCCCGAATAATATCGGCCATCACAATTCCTAAAAGGTAGTTTCCAATTGCATCGCCATGCAACCCTCTACGTATACTTTTGTCTCACGTTTGATTAGGACCCAATAATATGACGTCGTTCATCTTTACGTGTCAAGCCTAACCCATCGATATTGAACTTTAATGGACGGTCGCCATGAGTTCCCTCAATAATATGAGCCGAAATCATGGGAGTTCCACGTAGTTCACATCACCATGTCAATGGATGTCACAGCTTTCCGGCACCCAGGGCCCCCTCAATAATATGAGCCGAGCCCCGAGTACGGGTAGCGTTCATCATGCATCCATTGTCGATGGAAGACAAGGAAATTATAAACAAATTTATAATTCCCCTTTTCGAACTTGATATTAATTTTGAATCTTATTCAAAATGAGGGTTTTTTAATTTTGAATGGTCTCATCATTAATTTTATTTTAAAAGCTCGTCATGTTTGATCGTATGTTTGCCGGATTCATGCAACTTTGTTATTATAATAATAATAACGCACATACTCATTATTTATAACATATCATGCATATATTATAAATAGAAAACAGTACAAGGATGATCAATTGCCCCAATACTAATGGCCCGTGTGAGCTAAACACGGGCCTAGGTCCAATCCTAGGGTATATGCAAGGGATGCAATGCAACTAAATTATTACATTAGCATCCAATATTACATGTCTTCGATCTTCATAATCACCAAGGCCACCATCTTCCAATCTTGATCTTCCTCTATTCTAATATTTACAATTAAATATCCCTGGCACCTAGGGATACATCTCATGGGGTGGGAACGGGCCATAAACCAAGCCCACTTTAAATCGATAATTATTACAAACATACAACACAAATATCCTAGCATACACCTAGCAAATTGGGCTTGGTCTTTTGATCATGCTTCATGCATAATATCACATATCATACACCATCAATTAATTATCACTATAATTAATTGATCCAATATTATATATCTTGATTCAATCACTAACCGCCACAATTATAAATTAAATTAACAAAGTATACAAACTCCTTTGTCTACTTTCAAATTAATTTATTTATAATCGAATTTCTTGTAAATCACAATTTACTATAAATAATTAAAGTCCTACTTCAATTATTTATTTTATGAGAAAATATGTGCAACAATTGTAAATTTAAACTTAAGGGCCCAAAACTCATTTTTCACAAAAATACTTAGGCCCATTTAAATTTCACAAAATATGTTGACCATCTAATGGCCCAACAACACTTGGCCCATGACACTTGGGTTAACCAAAACACCTTTTGGTAACCCTAGCCGTCATTGCCGTCGCCGGAGCTCCGTCGCCGGATTCCGGCAACAAAAAAAATTTTTTTTTTTAATTTTAAAACTGGAATTTTCCGGGCAGCCCGAAGGCTGCCCCATATGCTGCCCGAAATTCTCGGGCAGCCCGAGACTTCACGGGCAGCAGCAAGCTGCCCGAAACATTTTTTTTTTTTTTGTAAAATTTCGGCCCTTGTAATTTTTATGCACAAAAATTCTCAAGCGGTTAGAAATCGATCTCAACATAATATTATGCAAATATTACATAAAAACCGTAACCATAGCTCGGATACCACTTGAAAGCGGACCGGTTACGTTGGCCGGAAGCGCAACGGAAGAAAAAAAACTTAAAATAAGCATAGAATTTTCGGCCACCGTGGTTTTCATGGAATATTTGCAAAATAATCACATACATAGGATGTTCAAGTGATTTACCTATCAACCTTAAAAGGTTGATGATGGCTCCAACTTAGTTGACTAGCAACTAAGCTCTTCTTTGGCAAGACAAGTCTACAAGCTTCCTTCCCCTTTAAGAATTAGGCCCACAACTTAACAAGGTAAATCCCCTCAAGTTTTGCACTAGAAAAACTTGAGGATTTTTCAAAGAGAAATTTTGTTCTCCAACAAATTGAAGAACAAAAACAAGAAGAAAAATTTTGAGAGAAAAGACCTTCAAGTTTCGGCCAAGGTGAGGTGAGAATGAGAGTGTGAAGTCTACTCTTGGGTGTGGGAAAAGTTGGGAGAAAAGGTGCATGCCTTTTGAATTTTTTTTTAATAAAAAAATAACCAAGACTCTTCACCTCCCAAGCATGCAAACCCTACAATGTCTCACATATATTATATGGTTTTTAACACATTAAAAACCATAGACTAAATTTTAATTATCTCAAACACATTTGGGATTAATTAAATACTACTTGAATTTATTCAAGTCCCACTAGTTAAATAATTATTTTAATTGAGCTCTTCAAAACTCAATATTATTTAATTCAACACTTGAATTAATTTAATTATTTAGACTCTACTAGTTCCACTAGTGTTTAATTAATTCAACACTTGAATTAATTTAATTTAGTCCACAATAATGTTTATGAAAATCACAATTTTCAACTACATTATTTACTTGGCCAAATTTTAATCTTAGGAACACCTCCATAAATTAAAATTTATGTATCTCTCTTAGAAGTCATACTTCTATTTTTCTTTACGCTTATAAACACATTTATAAGCCGTTCAACACATTGAACTATTTTACTTCTCATCGGGATTTACAAAGCAAGTACTTGTGTGGCCCTCAATGGTTCATTGATACGACTAGCCGTGGGTTCACATCTCCATGTGATTCGGACTAAACATGTCCTTATTCGAGCATACCCCTATTGCTCCATTCTTACTTGTCAACTCTTGATAGTAAGAACGTCAGAACTCAAGTCTGATAGTACCCAACCAATCACGTTAAACGCCTAGCAGCATCGCTTACGTGATTCCCTCGGTATCACATGATAGTGCCTGCAAGAACCATTCAATTATGGTTAGCGTACAGTACGGTCCCTTCAACTCATATATCCCGACCGATTCGACAACTATTGGTTTATCGAGAGTTGTCAATGAATCGATACTATGTGTCATGTTGTGGTTGCATCGATGGTGTAATCTATGAAACCCCTTTCATAATTGCCACCATACTCTGATCAGAGATTTCAACCCACACATACATGAAAAACACATAGGATATCCATACCCGTAGGTAAGCGGTGAATCCCCGGCTACAATGCATCGACTCCTATGTGTTTCGCCGTAACACCCAACCTTGCCACCTGATGACCCCATAAGAGTCGGTAAACAAGTCAAAGTGAAACGCTAGCACATAGAGTCTCAATGTTGTCCCGGTTCATAAGGACTAATGGTGTACAACCATAAACTAGGACTTTTCCACTCGATAAGTGAGAACCACTTGGAAAGTCCTTTATAGAGGGTTGTTCAGTGCACTCTACAAGGAGCACCTATCTGCATGCTCGGACATCACAATGTCCCCTACCAATGAAACATGGTACTCACATCGCAGATACTAGTCTCTAACTCGAGCGGCCTATATCCTTCTTAGTGGCGGCTGGATCGACTAGGAACCGTTTAGAATATACAGTATTACAAATATGAGTTTCATGATACTCATCATATGAGCATCTCATATTCTTTCTACTATTTGTATATTCAAGGACTTTATCTATGCAACTCGCATGGGTATAAAGATAAAGATGCGCCAAATTAATAAATTCAAATATTATTAAAATAAAGATCGTTTAATACAAAGAGTTTCATCGTGAACAGTCGGCCAACACTTGGCTCGACGTGCACCTACTCTAAAAGGTGTGGTCTCGGTGTTGGAGCCACAAATGAAGCCCCTTTCTGTCTCATCAGATCGGCTTCTGCTCCCTTGGCTCTGTTCAGGGCATCAGTAAAATTATCCGGTCGCCCTGTGTTCACCAATGTGAAAATGTCGGGGTTCAGGCCATTAATGAACTGGTCAGCAGTAGCTTCTTCGCTGTCAGCCACATGTGGAGCAAATTTCAGCAAGGAGGAGAACTTTGACACGTATTCTTCTATGTTCATCGGTCCTTGCTTTAGATTGGCAAACTCCACCCCTTATCCTTCCGGTACGACACTGGAAAGAATCGTTGATAAAATTCAGTTCTAAATATATTTCCAGGTAATATTCGTACCTCTATGCTCCATGGCTCTCTTCCTCGTGATCCACCAGTCCTTGGCAACGTCGTGTAACTGGTGTCCAATCAATTTTCACCCTCTTCTCATCTGTATACTCCAAGGATTCGAACAACATCTCAATATCATCAAGCCAACTCTCACATTCTACAGCGTTCTCTGTTCCTTTCAAGGTCGGCGGATGAAATGACTGAAAACATTTCAATAACGTTTCCATTGGAGTCGGTGTGACATCCATTGAGTATTTGATGTACTTCCTGTTATGG
>NW_027331549.1:0-8237 GCF_022965805.1 Primulina eburnea
CCTAGGCAACCCAAAATAAAGTCCATAGAATGTCAATCCAAGTTCTTTTTAATAATAGCACGCAAAATGTTCCCAAGTTCTATTGACAACTTCAGTTGTCCATCCGTTTGAGGATGACAAGTAGTAGAAAACAACAATTTTGTGCCAAGTTTAGCCCATAAAGTCTTCCAAAAGTAACTCAAGATTTAACATCGCGACCAAACAATAGTCCTAGGCATGCCATGCAACCTACGACTTCTCTAAAGAACAAATCCGCAATGTTTGAAGCATCATCGGTTTTATGACAAGCTATAAAATGTGCCATCTTAGAGAATCTATCCACAACAACGAAATAGAATCCCTCCCTTTCTTAGTCCTAGGCAACCCAAAATAAAGTCCATAGAAATGTCAATCCAAGTTTTTTTAAGAATAGCACGCAAAAGTGTTCCCAAAGTTCTATTGACAACTTCAGTTTGTCCATCCGTTTGAGGATGACAAGTAGTAGAAAACAACAATTTTGTGCCAAGTTTAGCCATAAAGTCTTCCAAAAGTAACTCAAGAATTTAACATCGCGATCAGAAACAATAGTCCTATGCCATGCAACCTACGACTTCTCTAAAGAACAAATCCGCAATGTTTGAAGCATCATCGGTTTTATGACAAGCTATAAAATGTGCCATCTTAGAGAATCTATCCACAACAACGAAAATAGAATCCCTCCCTTTCTTAGTCCTAGGCAACCCAAAATAAAGTCCATAGAAATGTCAATCCAAGTTCTTTTTAAGAATAGCACGCAAAAGTGTTCCCAAAGTTCTATTGACAACTTCAGTTTGTCCATCCGTTTGAGGATGACAAGTAGTAGAAAACAACAATTTTGTGCCAAGTTTAGCCCATAAAGTCTTCCAAAAGTAACTCAAGAATTTAACATCGCGATCAAAGCAATAGTCCTAGTCATGCCATGCAACCTAACGACTTCTCTAAAGAACAAATCCGCAATGTTTGAAGCATCATCGGTTTTATGACAAGCTATAAAATGTCATCTTAGAGAATCTATCCACAACAACAAAAATAGAATCCCTCCCTTCTTAGTCCTAGGCAACCCAAAATAAAGTCCATAGAAATGTCAATCCAAGTTTTTTTAAGAATAGCACGCAAAAGTGTTCCCAAAGTTCTATTGACAACTTCAGTTTGTCCATCCGTTTGAGGATGACAAGTAGTAGAAAACAATTTTGTGCCAAGTTTAGCCCATAAAGTCTTCCAAAAGTAACTCAAGAATTTAACATCGCGATCAAAGCAATAGTCCTAGTCAGGCCATGCAACCTAACGACTTCTCTAAAGAACAAATCCGCAATGTTTGAAGCATCATCGGTTTTATGACAAGCTATAAAATGTGCCATCTTAGAGAATCTATCCACAACAACGAAAATAGAATCCCTCCCTTTCTTAGTCCTAGGCAACCCAAAATAAAGTCCATAGAAATGTCAATCCAAGTTCTTTTTAAGAATAGCACGCAAAAGTGTTCCCAAAGTATTGACAACTTCAGTTTGTCCATCCGTTTGAGGATGACAAGTAGTAGAAAAACAATTTTGTGCCAAGTTTAGCCCATAAAGTCTTCCAAAAGTAACTCAAGAATTTAACATCGCGATCAAAGCAATAGTCCTAGCATGCCATGCAACCTAACGACTTCTCTAAAGAACAAATCCGCAATGTTTGAAGCATCATCGGTTTTATGACAAGCTATAAAATGTGCCATCTTAGAGAATCTATCCACAACAACGAAAATAGAATCCCTCCCTTTCTTAGTCCTAGGCAACCCAAAATAAAGTCCATAAAAATGTCAATCCAAGTTTTTTTAAGAATAGCACGCAAAAGTGTTCCCAAAGTTCTATTGACAACTTCAGTTTGTCCATCCGTTCGAGGATGACAAGTAGTAGAAAACAACAATTTTGTGCCAAGTTTAGCCCATAAAGTCTTCCAAAAGTAACTCAAGAATTTAACATCGCGATCAGAAACAATAGTCCTAGGCATGTCATGCAACCTAACGACTTCTCTAAAGAACAAATCCGCAATGTTTGAAGCATCATCGGTTTTATGACAAGCTATAAAATGTGCCATCTTAGAGAATCTATCCACAACAACGAAAATAGAATCCCTCCCTTCTTAGTCCTAGGCAACCCAAAATAAAGTCCATAGAAATGTCAATCCAAGTTCTTTTTAAGAATAGCACGCAAAAGTGTTCCCAAAGTTCTATTGACAACTTCAGTTTGTCCATCCGTTTGAGGATGACAAGTAGTAGAAAACAACAATTTTGTGCCAAGTTTAGCCCATAAAGTCTTCCAAAAGTAACTCAAGAATTTAACATCGCGATCAAAAGCAATAGTCCTAGTCATGCCATGCAACCTAACGACTTCTCTAAAGAACAAATCCGCAATGTTTGAAGCATCATCGGTTTTATGACAAGCTATAAAATGTGCCATCTTAGAGAATCTATCCACAACAAAAAATAGAATCCCTCCCTTTCTTAGTCCTAGGCAACCCAAAATAAAGTCCATAGAAATGTCAATCCAAGTTCTTTTTAAGAATAGCACGCAAAAGTGTTCCCAAAGTTCTATTGACAACTTCAGTTTGTCCATCCGTTTGAGGATGACAAGTAGTAGAAACAACAATTTTGTGCCAAGTTTAGCCCATAAAGTCTTCCAAAAGTAACTCAAGAATTTAACATCGCGATCAGAAGCAATAGTCCTAGTCAGGCCATGCAACCTAACGACTTCTCTAAAGAACAAATCCGCAATGTTTGATATGCAAGCTATAAAATGTGCCATCTTAGAGAATCTATCCACAACAACGAAAATAGAATCCCTCCCTTCTTAGTCCTAGGCAACCCAAAATAAAGTCCATAGAAATGTCAATCCAAGTTCTTTTTAAGAATAGCACGCAAAAGTGTTCCCAAAGTTCTATTGACAACTTCAGTTTGTCCATCCGTTTGAGGATGACAAGTAGTAGAAAACAACAATTTTGTGCCAAGTTTAGCCCATAAAGTCTTCCAAAAGTAACTCAAGAATTTAACATCGCGATCAGAAGCAATAGTCCTAGTCATGCCATGCAACCTAACGACTTCTCTAAAGAACAAATCCGCAATGTTTGAAGCATCATCGGTTTTATGACAAGCTATAAAATGTGCCATCTTAGAGAATCTATCCACAACAACGAAAATAGAATCCCTCCCTTCTTAGTCCTAGGCAACCCAAAATAAAGTCCATAGAAATGTCAATCCAAGTTCTTTTTAAGAATAGCACGCAAAAGTGTTCCCAAAGTTCTATTGACAACTTCAGTTTGTCCATCCGTTTGAGGATGACAAGTAGTAGAAAACAACAATTTTGTGCCAAGTTTAGCCCATAAAGTCTTCCAAAAGTAACTCAAGAATTTAACATCGCGACAGAAGCAATAGTCCTAGCATGCCATGCAACCTACGACTTCTCTAAAGAACAAATCCGCAATGTTTGAAGCATCATCGGTTTTATGACAAGCTATAAAATGTGCCATCTTAGAGAATCTATCCACAACAAAATAGAATCCCTCCCTTCTTAGTCCTAGGCAACCCAAAATAAAGTCCATAGAAATGTCAATCCAAGTTCTTTTTAAGAATAGCACGCAAAAGTGTTCCCAAAGTTCTATTGACAACTTCAGTTTGTCCATCCGTTTGAGGATGACAAGTAGTAGAAAACAACATTTTGTGCCAAGTTTAGCCCATAAAGTTCCAAAAGTAACTCAAGAATTTAACATCGCGATCAAAGCAATAGTCCTAGTCGCCATGCAACCTAACGACTTCTCTAAAGAACAAATCCGCAATGTTTGAAGCATCATCGGTTTTATGACAAGCTATAAAATGTCATCTTAGAGAATCTATCCACAACAACAAAAATAGAATCCCTCCCTTTCTTAGTCCTAGGCAACCCAAAATAAAGTCCATAGAAATGTCAATCCAAGTTCTTTTTAAGAATAGCACGCAAAAGTGTTCCCAAAGTTCTATTGACAACTTCAGTTTGTCCATCCGTTTGAGGATGACAAGTAGTAGAAAACAACAATTTTGTGCCAAGTTTAGCACATAAAGTCTTCTAAAAGTAACTCAAGAATTTAACATCGCGATCAGAAGCAATAGTCCTAGTCGCCATGCAACCTAACGACTTCTCTAAAAACAAATCCGCAATGTTTGAAGCATATGACAAGCTATAAAATGTGCCATCTTAGAGAATCTATCCACAACAACGAAAATAGAATCCCTCCCTTCTTAGTCCTAGGCAACCCAAAATAAAGTCCATAGAAATGTCAATCCAAGTTCTTTTTAAGAATAGCACGCAAAAGTGTTCCCAAAGTTCTATTGACAACTTCAGTTTGTCCATCCGTTTGAGGATGACAAGTAGTAGAAAACAACAATTTTGTGCCAAGTTTAGCCCATAAAGTCTTCCAAAAGTAACTCAAGAATTTAACATCGCGATCAGAAGCAATAGTCCTAGTCATGCCATGCAACCTAACGACTTCTCTAAAGAACAAATCCGCAATGTTTGAAGCATCATCGGTTTTATGACAAGCTATAAAATGTGCCATCTTAGAGAATCTATCCACAACAACGAAAATAGAATCCCTCCCTTTCTTAGTCCTAGGCAACCCAAAATAAAGTCCATAGAAATGTCAATCCAAGTTCTTTTTAAGAATAGCACGCAAAAGTGTTCCCAAAGTTCTATTGACAACTTCAGTTTGTCCATCCGTTTGAGGATGACAAGTAGTAGAAAACAACAATTTTGTGCCAAGTTTAGCCCATAAAGTCTTCCAAAAGTAACTCAAGAATTTAACATCGCGATCAGAAACAATAGTCCTAGCATGCCATGCAACCTACGACTTCTCTAAAGAACAAATCCGCAATGTTTGAAGCATCATCGGTTTTATGACAAGCTATAAAATGTGCCATCTTAGAGAATCTATCCACAACAACGAAAATAGAATCCCTCCCTTTCTTAGTCCTAGGCAACCCAAAATAAAGTCCATAGAAATGTCAATCCAAGTTCTTTTTAAGAATAGCACGCAAAAGTGTTCCCAAAGTTCTATTGACAACTTCAGTTTGTCCATCCGTTTGAGGATGACAAGTAGTAGAAAACAACAATTTTGTGCCAAGTTTAGCCCATAAAGTCTTCCAAAAGTAACTCAAGAATTTAACATCGCGATCAAAAGCAATAGTCCTAGTCATGCCATGCAACCTAACGACTTCTCTAAAGAACAAATCCGCAATGTTTGAAGCATCATCGGTTTTATGACAAGCTATAAAATGTGCCATCTTAGAGAATCTATCCACAACAACGAAAATAGAATCCCTCCCTTTCTTAGTCCTAGGCAACCCAAAATAAAGTCCATAGAAATGTCAATCCAAGTTCTTTTTAAGAATAGCACGCAAAAGTGTTCCCAAAGTTCTATTGACAACTTCAGTTTGTCCATCCGTTTGAGGATGACAAGTAGTAGAAAACAACATTTTGTGCCAAGTTTAGCCATAAAGTCTTCCAAAAGTAACTCAAGAATTTAACATCGCGATCAGAAGCAATAGTCCTAGTCATGCCATGCAACCTAACGACTTCTCTAAAGAACAAATCCGCAATGTTTGAAGCATCATCGGTTTTATGACAAGCTATAAAATGTGCCATCTTAGAGAATCTATCCACAACAACGAAAATAGAATCCCTCCCTTTCTTAGTCCTAGGCAACCCAAAATAAAGTCCATAGAAATGTCAATCCAAGTTCTTTTTAAGAATAGCACGCAAAAGTGTTCCCAAAGTTCTATTGACAACTTCAGTTTGTCCATCCGTTTGAGGATGACAAGTAGTAGAAAACAACAATTTTGTGCCAAGTTTAGCCCATAAAGTCTTCCAAAAGTAACTCAAGAATTTAACATCGCGATCAGAAACAATAGTCCTAGCATGCCATGCAACCTAACGACTTCTCTAAAGAACAAATCCGCAATGTTTGAAGCATCATCGGTTTTATGACAAGCTATAAAATGTGCCATCTTAGAGAATCTATCCACAACAACGAAAATAGAATCCCTCCCTTTCTTAGTCCTAGGCAACCCAAAATAAAGTCCATAGAAATGTCAATCCAAGTTCTTTTTAAGAATAGCACGCAAAAGTGTTCCCAAAGTTCTATTGACAACTTCAGTTTGTCCATCCGTTTGAGGATGACAAGTAGTAGAAAACAACATTTTGTGCCAAGTTTAGCCCATAAAGTCTTCCAAAAGTAACTCAAGAATTTAACATCGCGATCAAAGCAATAGTCCTAGTATGCCATGCAACCTAACGACTTCTCTAAAGAACAAATCCGCAATGTTTGAAGCATCATCGGTTTTATGACAAGCTATAAAATGTCATCTTAGAGAATCTATCCACAACAACAAAATAGAATCCCTCCCTTCTTAGTCCTAGGCAACCCAAAATAAAGTCCATAGAAATGTCAATCCAAGTTCTTTTTAAGAATAGCACGCAAAAGTGTTCCCAAAGTTCTATTGACAACTTCAGTTTGTCCATCCGTTTGAGGATGACAAGTAGTAGAAAACAACTTTTGTGCCAAGTTTAGCCATAAAGTCTTCCAAAAGTAACTCAAGAATTTAACATCGCGATCAGAAGCAATAGTCCTAGTCATGCCATGCAACCTAACGACTTCTCTAAAGAACAAATCCGCAATGTTTGCATATGACAAGCTATAAAATGTGCCATCTTAGAGAATCTATCCACAACAACGAAAATAGAATCCCTCCCTTTCTTAGTCCTAGGCAACCCAAAATAAAGTCCATAGAAATGTCAATCCAAGTTCTTTTTAAGAATAGCACGCAAAAGTGTTCCCAAAGTTCTATTGACAACTTCAGTTTGTCCATCCGTTTGAGGATGACAAGTAGTAGAAAACAACAATTTTGTGCCAAGTTTAGCACATAAAGTCTTCCAAAAGTAACTCAAGAATTTAACATCGCGATCAGAAGCAATAGTCCTAGTCATGCCATGCAACCTAACGACTTCTCTAAAGAACAAATCCGCAATGTTTGAAGCATCATCGGTTTTATGACAAGCTATAAAATGTGCCATCTTAGAGAATCTATCCACAACAACGAAAATAGAATCCCTCCCTTTCTTAGTCCTAGGCAACCCAAAATAAAGTCCATAGAAATGTCAATCCAAGTTCTTTTTAAGAATAGCACGCAAAAGTGTTCCCAAAGTTCTATTGACAACTTCAGTTTGTCCATCCGTTTGAGGATGACAAGTAGTAGAAAACAACAATTTTGTGCCAAGTTTAGCCCATAAAGTCTTCCAAAAGTAACTCAATTTAACATCGCGATCAGAAAGCAATAGTCCTAGCATGCCATGCAACCTAACGACTTCTCTAAAGAACAAATCCGCAATGTTTGAAGCATCATCGGTTTTATGACAAGCTATAAAATGTGCCATCTTAGAGAATCTATCCACAACAACGAAAATAGAATCCCTCCCTTTCTTAGTCCTAGGCAACCCAAAATAAAGTCCATAGAAATGTCAATCCAAGTTCTTTTTAAGAATAGCACGCAAAAGTGTTCCCAAAGTTCTATTGACAACTTCAGTTTGTCCATCCGTTTGAGGATGACAAGTAGTAGAAAAAAAATTTTGTGCCAAGTTTAGCCCATAAAGTCTTCCAAAAGTAACTCAAGAATTTAACATCGCGATCAAAAGCAATAGTCCTTCATGCCATGCAACCTAACGACTTCTCTAAAGAACAAATCCGCAATGTTTGAAGCATCATCGGTTTTATGACAAGCTATAAAATGTGCCATCTTAGAGAATCTATCCACAACAACGAAAATAGAATCCCTCCCTTTCTTAGTCCTAGGCAACCCAAAATAAAGTCCATAGAAATGTCAATCCAAGTTTTTTTAAGAATAGCACGCAAAAGTGTTCCCAAAGTTCTATTGACAACTTCAGTTTGTCCATCCGTTTGAGGATGACAAGTAGTAGAAAACAACATTTTGTGCCAAGTTTAGCCCATAAAGTCTTCCAAAAGTAACTCAAGAATTTAACATCGCGATCAGAAGCAATAGTCCTAGTCATGCCATGCCAACCTAACGACTTCTCTAAAGAACAAATCCGCAATGTTTGAAGCATCATCGGTTTTATGACAAGCTATAAAATGTGCCATCTTAGAGAATCTATCCACAACAACGAAAATAGAATCCCTCCCTTTCTTAGTCCTAGGCA
>NW_027331550.1:0-3667 GCF_022965805.1 Primulina eburnea
TTCAAAGGTGCTATCTTTATAAACACGTGATCACCTACTGCAAACTCGAGATCTTGTCTTCTTTGGTCCGCGTATCTCTTCTATTGACTTTGAGCAGTTTTCATTCTATCTCGGATTTTTCCGTCCATTTCAGCAGTGTGATGAACTATCTCGGCTCCCATCGTAGCTCTCTCTCCTACCTCGTCCAAATGGACAGGAGATCTACATTTCCTTCCATAGAGTGC
This sequence comes from Primulina eburnea, assembly GCF_022965805.1. Lineage (NCBI taxonomy): Eukaryota > Viridiplantae > Streptophyta > Magnoliopsida > Lamiales > Gesneriaceae > Primulina > Primulina eburnea. The sequence continues at coordinate 225 of NW_027331550.1, forward strand.
CTCGTATGGAGCCATTCCTATGGATGACTGATAACTGTTATTGTCAGTGAACTCCACTAGAGGTAGTTTCGACTCCCAACTCTCTTGGAAATCGATCACGCATGCTCGGAGCATATCTTTTAAAATTTGTATGACTCTTTCAGATTGACCGTCGGTCTGAGGATAAAACGCGGTACTGAATAGTATCTTAGTCCCCAATGCTGCATGTAAACTCTTCCAGAACGATGAGGTGAAACGTTTGTCTCTGACCGACACTATAGACACTAGAATCCCATGTATTCTAACTATCTCTCGAATATATAGCTTCGGAAACTGCGTCATGAAAAAAGTCTTCTTCACTGGTAGGAAGTATGCTGATTTAGTAAGACGGTCCACTATCATTCAAATGGCATTGAGTCCTTTTACCATCTTTGTCAATTCTACCACCAAATCCATAGTAATATTCTCCCACTTCCACTCGGAAATGGGGAGTGGTGTAAGAATTCCCGCTGGTATTTGATGTTCTGCCTTCACTTGTTGACATGTCAAGTATTTAGATAAAAAGCGCACAATGTCTCGTTTCATTTCCGGCCACCAATATAAAAGTTGCAAGTCCTTGTACATCTTGGTACTTGCGAGATGAACAGAATAAGGAGTACTATGAGCTTCAGTCATAATGTCAACTCTAAGTGAATCACCACTAGGAACCCATAGTCGACCTCGATACTTAACAATGTCAGCCTCGACTGAATATAACATGTTGCCCTTCGCTTCATCTCACTGTCTCCATTCCTGCAGTTGCTCATCATTCGACTGTCCGACTCGAATTTGATCACGCAGAGTGGAATGTACTGTTGATGTAACGAGATTAGGGGCCCCTCCCTAGCATAAACTTCAAGATCGAAGCGCTGAATTCCACTTGTAAAGACTTCTGTACTGATAAATGTGCCAAGACTGTCCCCTTTCTACTCAAATCATCCGCAACTACATTAAACTTGCCTGGATGGTAGCTAATGTCACAGTGTATTCCTTAAAAGCTATAGCCACCGTCTTTGTCTTATATTCCAGTCTTTTTGGGTGACGAAATATTTGAGACTTTTATGATCCGTAAAGATATTGCATTTTTCACCATACAAGTAGTGCCTCCAAATTTTTAAAGCAAATACGACTGCTGCAAGCTCAAGATCATGCGTCAGATAATTATTTTCATGTATTTTAGTTGTCTAGACGCATATGCTAAAAGTCGATCATTTGCATGAGAACGACACCCAATCCAAGTTTTTAAGCATCAGTAAATACCACATATTCCCCTTGCTCTGTCGACATAGCTAAAACGGGCGCTGTAGTGAGTGCTTTCTTTAGCTGATCGAAGCTATTTTGACACTCATGTCCCCATACAAATTTCACATTTTTCTTCGTCAATGACATCAAAGGTATTGCAATAGTTGAAAAATCCTTAATGAACTTGCGTAGTAGCCGGCTAAACCCAAGAAACTGTGTATTTCCGTCACACTTTTAGGCACAGGCCACTGCTTAACTAACTCGACCTTATAAGGCATGATGTGGCCTAAAAATGCCACTCTCTCTAGCCAAAACGCGTACATGCTGAACTTTGCATATAATTTCCGATCTCTTAAAACTTGCAAGGTCGTCCTCAAGTGCTGATCATGCTTCTCATGACTCTTGGAATAGATCAAGATATCATCGATGAAAACGATCATGAACTGATCGAGATATGGCTGAAATACGCGATTCATGAGATCCATGAAGATCGCTAGAGCATTTGTCAATCCAAAAGGCATCACTAAAAACTCAAAATGCCCATATCTCGTTCTAAACGACGTCTTGTGTACATCCGACTCCTTGACCCTCAATTGGTGATATCCAGACCTAAGATCTATCTTTGAGAATACCGAAACTCATTGCAATTGATCAAATAAATACTCGATTCGGGGCAATTGATACTTATTCTTCATTGTCACTTTATTTAACTCCCTATAGTCGATGCACACCTCATAGTCCCATCCTTCTTTTTCACAAATAACAATAGGAGCGCCCCATGGAGAAAAACTAGGGCGAATAAATTCTTTGTCTAACGAATTCCACCACTCACTCGGCACTATACCGGGCATCAACTCGATAGCAAATTCCACCTCTCGCTCGGGTGGGATACCAGAAAAATTGTCAAGAAACACGTCTGAAAAGTCCTTGACAACATGCACATCCTCGATAGATCGATTGTCAGTGTCGGGTGCAGATACAATAATAACAAAGAAACTTTGGAAACTATTTTAATAAGATTCTTTGCACGCAAGCATAAAATAATATGCAGCATTTGATTGTTTTGAGCCGCCTCAGAGATGAATTCTTTCCCATTTGGTGGTCTAATAGATACGACCTCCGTCGAAAAGCAAAAGTTGCCCCATTCGGTGTAAGCCAATCCATACCCAAAATTATATCGAACTCGGGCATTGGCAAATAATGAGGTCTGCTCGTATGATATTCTTTTACAATTTAAGCTCCACACCCTTAACCATGCTACTAAAAAACCATATGGTCTGCCAGAAGTCACTATAACTTTGAATCCTAACTCCCCGTCTACTGGTAAGATTCCCAATTTGTTCACGAAGGATTCAGATATGAATGAGTGCGTAGCTCCAGAGTCTAGTAAAGCATAAGTAGTTATTCCCACTAGCAATTCGTCTTGTAATAAGTGTGTCTGGCTCCGCTTGCTCGGCTTGCATCACTAAGCCTATCCAGTCGTGGGTTGCTTGAGCTTTGGGCAATCGCTAGCCTTATTCCCCATTGCTCCGCACTTGAAGCACTTGTAGGTACCCCGTGCACTTTCCATAATGATGGCGATCACACTCCTTGCATAGTGGCTTCTCATTAGTCTTCAGGACATTCTCTTTAGGTGGTTGTTCTTGTGGTTTTGGCTGTCCCGGCCGCTTCAGTCGTCCGTATAAGGCTTTTTGTCATGCTGACTAGCTTATTGGGCGTGATTCCTCTTACGCTGCATTTTCCCAATCAATATTCTTCAGTGACTGCTCAGCTCGAAATGCTTTGGCAACAGCAGTAGTATAATCGACATGATCAGTGAGCATCACATCGCGATGGATCGTGGACCTCGATCCATCAAGAAAGTGCCGTCATTTCTCCGTCGCATCATTCGCAATCAAGGGCACACAAATGACATCCCCTATCAAACTCTTGTAAAAACTCGGCAACAGATAAATTCCCTTGGCGGAGACTTATAAACTCCCTCTTAAGCCTAGAATGGACGTAGAAATGAAATATTTATCGTAGAATACCCTATTGAAATCCTCCCAAGTCAGTGTCGCTAAATTCACTCCTCGCTCTGCTTCCTCCCACCATAAGGAAGTGTCGCCCTTTAGTAGATAGATGGTACAACAAACTCGGCCAGCGTCCGCCATATCCATGTAACGAAAAATAACCTCCAAAGA
>NW_027331551.1:0-11147 GCF_022965805.1 Primulina eburnea
TCGCATACTTTTATTTCTGAGAGGTTTGCATTGAGTCGTGCACTACCTATTGAGTCATTGTCTACGGTAGTGTCTGTTTCTTCCCCGTTAGGGACAGGTTTGATATCGGTGAAGTCTGTGAAATCTTGTATACTGCAGTACGATGGGCATACGATTGAGTTAGACTGTATTGTGCTTGGTTTATCTGATTTTGATTGTATTATCGGTATTGATATGTTGACCAAGTACCGAGCTACAGTTGATTGTTTCCACAAAATAGTGAGATTCAGACCTGAGATGGCTGAGGAACGGAAATTTTACGGTAAGGGTTCTCGAGCTAGAATTCCTTTGATATCTGAGATAAATATGACTCGGTTATTGCAGAAAGTAGCGGATGGATTCCTGGTATATTCAGTTGATTTACTGAAGTCGAGCCCATCATTGGCGGACTTGCCAGTGATGTGTGAGTTTGCTGATGTCTTTCCAGATGAGATTCCTGGATTGCCTCCGATTCGAGAAATAGACTTCAGCATTGAGTTGATGCCAGGAACAGTTCCGATTTCGAGGGCTCCGTACAGGATGGCACCGATCGAGTTGAAAGAGTTGAAAGAGCAGTTGGAGGATTTACTGGCCAAGGGGTATATCAGACCGAGTGTATCTCCTTGGGGTGCTCCAGTACTGTTCGTGAGGAAGAAGGATGGATTGATGAGACTATGTATTGACTACCAACAACTGAATAAGGCAACGGTAAAGAATAAATATCCATTGCCTCACATTGATGATTTGTTTGATCAGTTGCAGGGTTAATCTGTGTATTCCAAGATCGATCTAAGATCTGGATACCATCAATTGAGAGTCAAGGATTCTGACATCTCAAAGACAGCATTCAGAACCAGGTATGGACATTATGAATTTATTGTCATGCCATTTGGTTTGACGAATGCACCAGCGGTATTTATGGGATTAATGAATCGTGTCTTTCAATATCTCGATGATTTTGTGATTATTTTCATCGATGATATTTTGATCTATTCAAAGAATGTGATGGAGCATGCTGAGCATTTAAGAACTATGTTGAGAATTTTGAGGGCGGAGAAATTATATGCTAAATTGTCGAAATACGAGTTCTGGTTGAAACAGGTGGTGTTTCTGGGGCATATTATTTCCGGAGACGGGATATCTGTTGATCCCAGCAAGGTTGAGGCAGTGATTTCTTGGCCGAGACCGACATCTGTACCAGAGATACGTAGCTTTATAGGTTTGGCAGGATATTATCGCCGATTTATTAAAGATTTTTCGAGTATTGCCAAACCGATTACACAGTTGACACAGAAGAATGCTCCATTTGTTTGGTCTGAAGAATGTCTCAGTTTTCTAGAACTGAAGAAGAGATTGACCAGTGCTCCGGTGTTGACTATCTCGTCACGTACTGGTGGTTTTGTTGTTTATTGTGATGCATCTCACCACGGATTGGGTTGTATTTTGATGCAGTAGGGGCATGTGATTGCTTATACCTCGAGACAGCTGAAACCCCATGAATCTCGATATCCAATTCATGATCTTGAATTGGCAGCCATCGTCTTTGCATTAAAGATATGGCGACATTATTTATATGGTGAGAAGTTTGAGATCTATTCTGATCACAAAAGCTTGAAATATCTGTTTTCCCAATCAGAATTGAATATGAGGCAGCGAAGATGGCTTGATTTGCTTAAAGATTTCGATTGTAAAATCAAATACTACCCAGGAAAATCCAATGCAGCAGCTGATGCACTGAGTCGAAAGGTATGTTCTTTATCCTTATCGACTATGGGTGTTTCGAATTTGATTGAAGACTCCTGTTTGTCTGGATTAGTATTTGAGACAGATCGGAGACCTATGAGATTATATACTATTCAAGCTGAACCAGAGCTGATTTTGAGAATTAAAGCAGCTCAGAAAGTTGATCAGAATGCTCAGAAGTCAATTGCTATGGTCAGAGCTGGACATCAATCGGAATATCAGGTTCAAAATGGTATTTTGTATGTGAACAATCGTCTTGTTGTGCCGAATTTTCGGATTTAAAACAACGAATACTGACAGAAGCGCACAACAGTCGTTTTAGCATTCATCCTGGTGGCAGGAAAATGTATAATGATTTGAATACAAAGTATTGGTGGAAACAAATGAAATATGATGTTACTGAGTTTGTAGCCAAGTGTCTGAACTGCCAACAGGTGAAGGCTGAAAGAAAGAAACCAGGAGGACTATTACAGAGTTTGTCGATTCCTGAATGGAAATGGGATCACATTTCTATGGATTTTGTGACACAATTGCCACGTTCCTCCCGAGGTTGTGATGCGATTTGGGTCATGATTGATCGATTGACCAAATCCCCATGTTTTATTCCGTACAAGATGACCTATAGATATGACCAGATGGCGGATATTTATGTCAAGGAAGTGATTAGATTGCACAGAGTGCCGAAGTCGATTGTTTCAGATCGTGATCCTCGGTTTACTTCACACTTCTGGCAGAGCCTGCAGCAAGCTCTGGGTACGAAGTTACATCTGAGTACCGCATATCATCCACAGACTGACGGACAGTCAGAGCGGACGATTCAGACACTGGAAGATATGTTGAGAGCTGTAGTGCTTGATTTTAGCACGAATTGGCAAGATGCATTGCCTCTCTGTGAGTTTTCATACAACAATAGCTATCAAACGAGTATTGAGATGGCACCTTTTGAAGCATTGTACGGAAAGAAATGTCGATCTCCTCTGTATTGGGATGATATTGAAAGGGGATCGGTTACGGTGACCGGAAGCGCAACGGAAGTTCAAAAATCTAAAATTTTTAGCTAAAATTTTCGGCCACCATGACTAAGTGTAGCAAATACAATAAAAACACATTCATAGGGTGTTTGAGAAATTTACCTATCAATCTTATAGATTGATGTAACGGCTCCAACTTAGTTGTCAAACAACTAAGCTCTTGAAGGTAGACAATCTACAAGCTTCCCCTTTCTTTTGGACTCCTTTCTTCAAATCAAGCCCACCACCAACTAGGTAGATCCATTCATATTTTGCACTAGAAAAATATGAAGATTTTTCTTTGAGAAGTGAGTGTTTTTCTCCTCAACAATTGAAGAAGAAAAGAGAGAAAATTTTTGAGAGAAAAACTCATGAAATTTCGGCCAAGACATGTTGTGAATGAGGGAGGAGAGTCTAGTCTTGGTTGTGGGAAAAGTTGGGAGAAAAAGTTGCATGCCATGCCTTGAAAACTCAAAAAGTAGTCTCCCAACCTTTCACCTCCCATGCATGCATATTATATGGTTTTTAACAAATTAAAAACCATGGACTAAATTTAATTATCTCAAACATATTTGAGACTAATTAAACATTACTTGAATTTACCCAAGTCCCACTAGTTAAATAATTAATTTAAATTGAGCTCTACAAGACTCAATATAATTTAATTAATTCAACACTTTAATTAATTTAATTATTTAGACTCTACTAGGTCCACTAGTGTTTAATTAATTCAACACTTGAATTAATTTATTTAGTCCATAATAATGTTTATGAAAATCACAATTTTCAAATACATTATTCTCTTGGCCAAATTTTAATTTAGGAACACTTCCATAAATTAAAATTTACATTTCTCTCATAGAAGTCATACTTCTATTTTTCTTTACACTTATAAACTCATTTATAAGTCGTTCAACACATTGAACTATCTTCTCCTTTATAGAAGTCATACTTCTAATTTTCCTTACGCTTATAAACTCCTTTATAAGCTCGTTCAACACATTGAACTATTTTTACTTCTCAACGGGATCTAGAAAGCTAGTACTTGTGTGGCCCTCAATGGTTCATTGATAGAACTAGCCGTGAATTCACATCTCCATGTGATTCGGACTAAACATGTCCTTATATGAGCATACCCCAATTGCTCCATTCTTACTTATCAACACCTTGATAACAAGAACGTCAGAACTCAAGTCTGATAGTACCCAACCAATCATGTTAAACGCCTAGCAGCATCGCTTACATGATTCCCTAGGTATCAAATGATAGTGCCTGCAAGAACCATTCAATTATTGTTAGCGTACTGTACGGTCCCTTCAACTCATATATCCCGATCGATTCGACAGCCATTGGTTTATCGAGAGTTGTCAATGAATCGCTACTATGTGTCATGTAGTAGTTGCATCAATGGTGTAATCTATGAAACCCCTTTCATAATTACAACCATACTCTGGCCAGAGATTTCAACCTACATACACATGATAACAGATAGGATATCCATACCCGTAGGTAAGCGGTGAATCCTCGACTACAATGCATCGACTCCTATGTGTTTCGACAGAACACCCAACCTTGCCACCTGATGACCCCATGAGAGTCGGTAAACAAGTCAAAGTGTAATTCTAGCACATAGAGTCTCAATGTTGTCCCGGATCATAAGGACCAATGGTGTACAACCATAAACCAGGACTTTTCCACTCGATAAGTGAGAACCACTTGGAAAGTCCTTTTATGGAGGGTTGTTCAGTGCACTCTACAAGGAGCACCTATCTGCATGTTCGGACATCACAATGTCCCCTACCAATGAAACATGGTACTCACATCGCAGATACTAGTCTCTAACTCGAGCGGCCTATATCCTTCTTAGTGGCGGCTGAATCGACTAGGAACCGTTTAGAATATATAGTATTACAAATATGAGTTTCATGATACTCATCATATGAGCATCTCATATTCTTTCTACTATTTGTATATTCAAGGGCTTTATCTATGCAACTAGCATGGGTATACAGATAAAGATTTGCCAAAATAATAATTTCAAACATTATTAAAATAAAGATTGCTTATACATAGAAGTTTCATTGTGAACACTCGGCCAACACTTGGCTCGACGGGCACCTACTCTAACAATCTCCCACTTGCACTAGAGCCAACTACCCATATGCTTTAAACCCATTGATTCGCGATGCTTGTCGAATAATGGTCCAGGTAAAGGCTTAGCTAGTGGATCAACAACATTATCTGCGGAGCCGACTATGTAAAAAGACACTTCTCTACTTTCCACAATCTCTCCGAGGATGTGGTACTTTCTCAATACTAGTTTGGATTTCTGATGAGTCCTTGGCTCCTTTGCTTGAGCTAAAGCTCCCGTGTTGTCACACAACAACGGGAGAGGAGCAACTCCATTAGGAATGACGTCCAACTCTTGGACGAAATTCCTTATCCAAACAGCCTCCCTTGTTGCATCTGATGCAACAATGTATTCGGCCTCTGTGTTAGAATCCGTAGTATTGTCTTGCTTGGAACTCTTCCAAGAGACAGCAGCACCATTGAGCATGAATACAAACCCAGAGGTTTACTTCGAGTCATCGATATCTCTTTGGAAGCTAGAGTCGGTATAGCCTTCCAATTTTAGTTCTCCACCCCATAGACCAAGAACAATTTATTGGTCCTTCTCAACTACTTGAGGATGTCTTTCACAGCTTTCCAGTGTGGAAGACCAGGGTTCGATTGATATCTACTCACTACACTTAGTGCGGAAGCCACGTCAGGACGTGTAGATATCATCCTATACATGATCCTACCAATCGCAGATGCATAAGGAATGCTTTGTCATCGCCGCTATCTCTGCATCAGTCTTGAAAGACAGACTTGGATAGGACACGCCATGACACATTGGTAGATGTCCTCTCTTGGACTTATCCATCGAGAACCGCTTCACGATGGTATCAATGTATGTGGACTGGGTGAGACCAAGAAATCTTTTCGATCTATCTCTATAGATCTGTATCCCAATACAAAAGATGCTTCACCCAAGTCCTGCATCGAGAACTTATTCGCTAACCATATCTTAGTTGCTTGCAACATTCCTACATCATTCCCAATGAGTAGAATGTCATCAATATAAAGCACCAGGAATGTCACAACACTCCCACTGACCTTCTTATACACACAGGGTTCCTCAGGATTCTTAGTAAATCAAACTCTTTGATTGTACTATCGAATCTAAGGTTCCAACTCCTAGATGCCTTCTTTAGACCATAAATAGATCTCTGAAGTTTGCATACCATATGCTCACTTCCGATAGATGTAAACCCTCCAGGTTTGAGACATGTAAATCACTTCCTTAATATCCACATTAAGAGAGGTTGTCTTAACATCCATCTGCCATATCTCATAGTCATACCATGCAGCTATGGCTAGAAATATCCTTATGGACTTGAACATTGCAACTGGAGAAAAGGTTTCCTCAAAGTCAACTCCTTGTCTTTGAGTATATCTTTTTGCCACCAATCGCGCCTTGAAGGTCAATACCTTCCCATTCGCCCCAAGTCCCTATGGGAACCGTTCCCTCAGGTGGATCTATAAGATCCCACACTTGGTTTGAATGCATGGAATTCATCTCAGATTCCATAGCTTCAAGCCATTTGGATGAACCGGCATCAGATAACGCTTCCTTGAAGGTCCTTGCATCACATCCATGGTTAGGCTCATCATGGCCCTCTTCAAGAAGCTGACCATACCTCATAGGTGGTCTCGAGACTTTCTCGGATCTTTTAGGAGCTTGTATCTCCTCACTTGGCTCTTCGGGTGTGGGTTCTATAATTGTGGGTGTTTCTCGAACATCTTCGAGTTCTATCATCTCCCATTTTCTATCCAATAGAAATTCCTTTTCCAAAAAGGTAGCATTCCTAAAACAAACACCTTTGTTTCTTGGGGATGATAGAAATAATATCCAACAGAATTCCTTGGATATCCCACAAAGTAACATAAAATGGATCGACTATCCAATTTATCTCCCACTACCTGCTTCAAATAAGCAGGGCTCCCCGTATTCTAAGATAAGAATATTTGGGAGACTTACACATCCATATCTCATATGGTGTCTGCCTTTGTATGGACATTTAATGGAATATCTTTCAATTTTAAGTTATAGAGATCGTTTTCAAGTTCTCAAGTACCAATTAAACATTCATTCTTGTAAATGTTGCAAACACCTTTGCTAAATAAACAAGAATATCCATCTTTATCACAATAGAAATGGAAATAATGTTTTCACCAAAAAGGTACAAACAAAACATCTCTTAAAAATTAATTTAAAATCATTGTTCAACAATAAGTAAACATTTCTTAAGGTCTTGGCAGCAACTCTTGCTCCATAGCCATTCTCAAGAAGGTCTCACCTTCCCTTAAGCTTCCTACTTCTTCCCATCTCCTGCAACACATTACAGAGATGTGATCCACATTTGGTATCCAATACCCAAGAAGTAGAGTTAATTGAAATGTTTACTTCAATATAGAACATACCGTTTCCAGAACTCTTCTGGGCCAGATATTCCTTGCAATTTCGCCTCCAATGTCCAGGCTTCTTGCAGTGATGACAAACATCACTAGTCTTGTCAGCCTTAACTGCTGTGGCTGCCACAACGGGATTCGGAGATTGCCTCATCAAGGGCACGTTCTTCTTGGGACGTTGGAAAGAACTCTTCTTTCTCTTCCCATGTGGATCAATCTTCGTACCAGATGAATAACCCACATAAAGAACCAACTTCTCTTTCTTGATGGTTGATTCAAACGTAACAAGCATATTCACCAACTCCTCAAGGGTCGGCTCCATCTTGTTCATGTTGAAGTTCACCACAAAAGGATCAAATGAGCTAGGCAATGATAACAGCAACACGTCAGTGGTCAACTCCGAAGGCAAGATCATATCCATGCCAACGAGCTTATCCACGAGCCCAATCAACTTCAGGCCATGCTCATGGACCGAGGCCCCATCTCGCGTGCGCATAGTGATCAGCTCCTTGACGGTAGAATGCCTAAGAGGCCGAGTCTGCTCACCAAAGAGCTCTTTGAGGTGCTTATGAACGTCAGCAGCATTCTTTGCACCCTCAAAACGCCTCTGCAGCTCATCATTTATAGAAGTCAGCATATAACACCTGGCTATCAAGTCATGGTCACACCATTCCTTGTAAGCCTGCAATTCCTCAGGATTGCAGTCAGTCGGAGCCTCAACAGGGGGCGACTGAGTCAGTGTATATTCTACCCTTTCCGAATTCAAGACGATTTTTAGGTTTCTTAGCCAAGTGAGGTAATTAGGTCCAGTTAATATGTGTTTGTCGAGTATTACGGATATCGGATTGCGAATCGAAGACATTGTCAATTTGTACTGAAAAGTAAAAACAGATAAATGTTGATGACTATTTTAAAATATTTAGTAAGATATGAAGTTTGGACTTTTACTTCATAAATATTTGCTCCCACTGTTTTGACATCTTTCACTACCCTCTAGTGAAAACGGGAAACTCCTTTCCTCAGTAGGTACGTAAGGTCCAATTAGCGAATTATGATCCCGAATAATATCAGCCAATCACAATTCCTAAAAGGTAGTTTCCAATTGCATCACAATGCAACCCTCTACGTAAACTTTTGTCTCACGTTTGATTAGGACCCAATAATATGACGTCGTTCATCTTCACGTGTCAAGCCTTACCCATCGATGTTGAACCTTAATGGACGGTCGCCATGAGTTCCCTCAATAATATGAGCCGAAATCATGGGAGTTCCACGTAGTTCACATCACCATGTCAATGGATGTCACAGGTTTCCGACACCCAAAGCTCCCCCAATAATATGAGCCGAGCCCCGAGTACGGGTAGCGTTCATCATGCACTCATTGTCGATGGGAAGACAAGGAAATTATAAACAAATTTATAATTCCCCTTTTCGGGCTTGATATTAATTTTGAATCTTATTCAAAATGAGGGTTTTTAATTTTGAAAGCTCTCATCATTAATTTTATTTTAAAAGCTCGCCATGTTTGATCGTATGTTTGCCGGATTCATGCAACTTTGTTATTATCATAATAATAACGCACATACTCATTATTTATAACATATCATGCATATATTATAAACAGTAAACAAACAAGGATGATCAATCGCCCCAATACTAATGGCCCGTGTGAGCTAAACACGGGCCTAGGTCCAATCCTAGGGTAAATGCACGGGATGCAATGCAACTATTACATTAGCGTCCAATATTTACATGTCTTCGATCTTCATAATCATCATGGCCACCATCTTCCAATCTTGATCATCCACTATACTAATATTTACAAATAAATATCCATGGCAAATTGGGATACATCTCATGGGGGTGGGAACGGCCATAAACCAAGCCCACTTTATAAATTTGATAATTATTACAATCATTCAACACAAAATATCCTAGCATACACCTAGCAAATTGGGCTTGGGCTTTTGATCATCCTTCATGCATAATATCACATATCATACACCATCAATTAATTATCACAATAATTAATTGATCCAATATTATATATCTTGATCCAATCACTAACCGCCACGATTATAAACTAAATTAACAAAGTATACAAACACATTTGTCTACTTTCCAATTAATTTATTTATAACCGAATTTCTTATAAATCACAATTTACTATAAATAATTAAAGTCCAACTTCAATTATTTATTTTATGAGAAAAAATTTGCAACTTTTGTAATTTTAAACTTAAGGGCCCAAAAACTTATTTTTCACCAAAAACATTTTTAGCCCATTTAAAATTCACAAACATGTTAGCCATCCAATGGCCCAACAACTCAAGGCCCATGACACTTTGATATTCCAAAACACTTTTGGAAACCCTAGCCGTCATCGCCGGAGCCGTAGGTCCGTCGCCGGATTCCGGCCAACTTACCAAAAAAATTTTTTTTTTTATTTAAAAATGTTGGGGCTGTTCGGGCAGCCCTTGGGCTGCCCTAGCTGCCCGTTTTGGGCAGCCCCTCGGGCAGCCCAAGCTGCCCGAAATGGGCAGCAACTTGCTGCCCAAAAACAGCCCGAAAATGGCCTTGAATCGTTGCAAAGATTTTGTTCTCATGCGGTTAGAAATCAATCTCAATATAATATCTTGTAGTTGCTACACAAATCGTAACCATAGCTCGGATACCACTTGAAAGGGGATCGGTTACGGTGACCGGAAGCGCAACGGAAGTTCAAAAATCTAAAATTTTTAGCTAAAATTTTCGGCCACCATGACTTAGTGTAGCAAATACAATAAAAACACATTCATAGGGTGTTTGAGAAATTTACCTATCAATCTTATAGATTGATGTAATGGCTCCAACTTAGTTGTCAAACAAACTAAGCTCTTGAAGGTAGACAATCTACAAGCTTCACCTTTTTTTTGGACTCCTTTCTTCAAATCAAGCCCACCACCAACTAGGTAGATCCATTCATATTTTGCACTAGAAAAATATGAAGATTTTTCTTTGAGAAGTGAGTGTTTTTCTCCTCAACAATTGAAGAAGAAAAGAGAGAAAATTTTTGAGAGAAAAACTCATGAAATTTCGGCCAAGACATGTTGTGAATGAGGGTGGAGAGTCTAGTCTTGGTTGTGGGAAAAGTTGGGAGAAAAAGTTGCATGCCATGCCTTGAAAACTCAAAAAGTAGTCTCCCAACCTTTCACCTCTCATGCATGCATATTATATGGTTTTTAACAAATTAAAAACCATGGACTAAATTTAATTATCTCAAACATATTTGAGACTAATTAAATATTACTTGAATTACCCAAGTCCCACTAGTTAAATAATTAATTTAAATTGAGCTCTACAAGACTCAATATAATTTAATTAATTCAACACTTTAATTAATTTAATTATTTAGACTCTACTAGGTCCACTAGTGTTTAATAATTAATTCAACACTTGAATTAATTTATTTAGTCCATAATAATGTTTATGAAAATCACAATTTTCAAATACATTATTCTCTTGGCCAAATTTAATTTAGGAACACTTCCATAAATTAAAATTTACATTTCTCTCATAGAAGTCATACTTCTATTTTTCTTTACACTTATAAACTCATTTATAAGTCATTCAACACATTGAACTATCTTCTCCTTTATAGAAGTCATACTTCTAATTTCCTTACGCTTATAAACTCTTTTATAAGCCGTTCAACACATTGAACTATTTTTACTTCTCAACGGGATCTAGAAAGCTAGTACTTGTGTGGCCCTCAATGGTTCATTGATAGAACTAGCCGGGGTTCACATCTCCATGTGATTCGGACTAAACATGTCCTTATATGAGCATACCCCAATTGCTCCATTCTTACTTATCAACTCC
>NW_027331552.1:0-3935 GCF_022965805.1 Primulina eburnea
ACGCAAAAGTGTTCCCAAAGTTCTATTGACAACTTCAGTTTGTCCATCCGTTTAGGATGACAAGTAGTAGAAAACAACAATTTTGTGCCAAGTTTAGCCCATAAAGTATTCCAAAAGTAACTCAAGAATTTAACATCGCGACCAGAAACAAAGTCCTAGGCATTCCATGCAACCTAACGACTTCTCTAAAAACAAATCCACAATGTTTGAAGCATCATCGGTTTTATACAAGCTATAAAATGTGCATCTAGAGAATCTATCCACAACAACAAAAAGAATCCCTCCCTTCTTAGTCCTAGGCAACCCCAAAATAAAGTCCATAAAAATGTCAATCCAAGTTCTTTTTAAGAATAGCACGCAAAAGTGTTCTCAAAGTTCTATTGACAACTTCAGTTTGTCCATCCGTTTGAGGATGACAAGTAGTAGAAAACAACAATTTTGTGCCAAGTTTAGCCCATAAAGTATTCCAAAAGTAACTCAAAAATTTAACATCGCGACCAGAAACAATAGTCCTAGGCATGCCATGCAACCTAACGACTTCCCTAAAGAAAAAATCCGCAATGTTTGAAGCATCATCGGTTTTAATACAAGCTATAAAATGTGCCATCTTAGAGAATCTATCCACAACAACAAAAAGAATCCCTCCCATTCTTAGTCCTAGGCAACCCCAAAATAAAGTCCATAGAAATCAATCCAAGTTCTTTTTAAGAATAGCACGCAAAAGTGTTCAAAGTTCTATTGAAACTTCAGTTTGTCCATCCGTTTGAGGATGACAAGTAGTAGAAAACAACAATTTTGTGCCAAGTTTAGCCCATAAAGTCTTCGAAAAGTAACTCAAGAATTTAACATCGCTACCAGAAACAATAGTCCTAGGCATGCCATGCAACCCAACGACTTCTCTAAAGAACAAATCCGAAATGTTTGAAGCATCATCGGTTTTATGACAAGCTATAAAATGTGCCATCTTAGAGAATCTATCCACAAAACAAAAATAAATCACTCCCCTTCTTATTCCGGCAACCCCAAAATAAAGTCCATCGAAATGTCAATCCAAGTTCTTTTTAAGAATAGCACGCAAAAGTGTTCCCAAAGTTCTATTGAAACTTCAGTTTGTCCATCCGTTTGAGGATGACAAGTAGTAGAAAACAACAATTTTGTGCAAGTTTAGCCCATAAAGTCTTCCAAAATTAACTCAAGAATTTAACATCGCGACCAGAAACAATAGTCCTAAGCATTCCATGCAACCTAACGACTTCTCTAAAGAACAAATCCGCAATGTTTGAAGCACATCGGTTTTATGACAAGCTATAAAATGTGCATCTTAGAGAATCTATCCACAACAACCAAAATAGAATCCCTCCCCTTCTTAGTCCTAGGCAACCCAAAATAAAGTCCATAGAAATGTCAATCCAAGTTCTTTTTAAATAGCACGCAAAAGTGTTCCCAAAGTTCTATTACAACTTCAGTTTGTCCATCCGTTTGAGGATGACAAGTAGTAGAAAACAACAATTTTGTGCCAAGTTTAGCCCACAAAGTTCCAAAAGTAACTCAAGAATTTAACATCGCGACCAGAAAAAATAGTCCTAGGCATTCCATGCAACCTAGCGACTTCTCTAAAGAACAAATCCGCAATGTTTGAAGCTCATCGGATTTATGACAAGCTATAAAATGTACCATCTTAAAATCTTCCACAACAACAAAATAGATCCCTCCACTTCTTAGTCCTAGGCAACCCCAAAATAAAGTCCATAGAAATGTCAATCCAAGTTCTTTTTAAGAATAGCACGCAAAAGTGTTCCAAAGTTCTATTGACAACTTCAGTTTGTCCATCCGTTTGAGGATGACAAGTAGTAGAAAACAACAATTTTGTGCCAAGTTTAACCCATAAAGTCTTCCAAAAGTAACTCAAAATTTAACATCGCGACCAGAAACAATAGTCCTAGGCATGCTATGCAACCTAACGACTTCTCTAAAGAACAAATCCGCAATGTTTGAAGCATCATCGGTTTTATACAAGCTATAAAATGTGCCATCTTAGAGAATCTATCCACAACAACAAAAATAGAATCCCTCCCCTTCTTAGTCCTAGACAACCCCAAAATAAAGTCCATAGAAATGTCAATCCAAGTTCTTTTTAAGAATAGCACGCAAAAGTGTTCCCAAGTTCTATTGACAACTTCAGTTTGTCCATCCGTTTGAGGATGACAAGTAGTAGAAAACAACAATTTTGTACCAAGTTTAGCCCATAAAGTCTTCCAAAAGTAATCAAGAATTTAACATCGCGACCAGAAACAATAGTCCTAGGCATCCATGCAACCTTGCGACTTCTCTAAAGAACAAATCCACATGTTTGAAGCATCATCGGTTTATAAATGTGCCATCTTAGAGAATCTATCCACAACAACAAAAATAGAATCCCTCCCCTTCTTAGTCCTAGGAAACCCCAAAATAAAGTCCATAGAAATGTCAATCCAAGTTCTTTTTAAGAATAGCACGCAAAAGTGTTCCAAAGTTCTATTGACAACTTCAGTTTGTCCATCCGTTTGAGGATGACAAAGTAGTAGAAACAACAATTTTGTGCCAAGTTTAGCCCATAAAGTCTTCCAAAACAAGAATTTAACATCGCGACCAGAAACAATAGTCCTAGGCATGCCATGCAACCTAACGACTTCTCTAAAGAACAAATCCCCAATGTTTGAAGCATCATCGGTTTTATGACAAGCTATAAAATGTGTCATCTTAGAGAATCTATCCACAACAACAAAATAGAATCCCTCCCCTTCTTCGCCTAGGCAACCCCAAAATAAAGTCCATAGAAATGTCAATCCAAGTTCTTTTAAGAATAGCACGCAAGTGTTCCCAAAGTTCTTGACAACTTCAGTTTGTCCATCCGTTTGAGATGACAAGTAGTAGAAAACAAAAATTTGTGCCAAGTTTAGCCCATAAAGTCCTCCAAAGTAACTCAAGAATTTAACATCGCGATCAGAAACAAAGTCCTAGGCATGCCATGCAACCTAACGACTTCTCTAAAGAACAAATCCGCGATGTTTGAAGCATCATCGGTTTTATGACAACTAGAAAAGTGCATCTTAGAGAATCTATCCACAAACAACAAAATAGAATCCCTCCCCTTCTTAGTCCTACAACCCCAAAATAAAGTCCATAGAAATGTCAATCCAAGTTCTTTTTAATAATAGCACGCAAAGTGTTCCCAAAGTTCTATGACAACTTCAGTTTGTCCATCCGTTTGAGGATGACAAGTAGTAGAAAACAACAATTTTTGTGCCAAGTTTAGCCCACAAAGTATTCCACAAAGTAACTCAAGAATTTAACATCGCGACCAGAAAACAATAGTCCTAGGCATTGCCATGCAACCTAACGACTTCTCTAAAGAACAAATTCCGCAATGTTTGAAGCATCATCGGTTTTATGACAAGCTATAAATGTGCCATCTTAGAGAATCTATCCACAACAACAAAAATAGAATCCCTCCCTTCTTAGTCCTAGGCAACCCCAAAATAAAGTCCATAGAAATGACAATCCAAGTTCTTTTTAAGAATAGCAAACGCAAAAGTGTTCCCAAAGTTCTATTTGACAACTTAGTTTGTCCATCCGTTTGAGGATGACAGTAGTAGAAAACAACAATTTTGTGCCAAGTTTAGCCCATAAAGTCTCCAAAAGTACTCAAGAAATTTAACATCGCGACCAGAAACAATAGTTCCTAGGCAGCCATGCAACCTAACGACTTCTCTAAAGAACAAATCCGCAATGTTTGAAGCATCATCGGTTTTATGACAAGCTATAAAAGTGCCTTCTTAGAGAATCTATCCACAACAACAAAATAGAATCCCTCCCCTTCTTAGTCCTAGGCAACCCCAAAATAAAGTCCATAGAAATGTCAATCCAAGTTCTTTTTAAGAATAGCACGCAAAAGT
>NW_027331553.1:0-2074 GCF_022965805.1 Primulina eburnea
ACTGAAGTTGTCAATAGAACTTTGGGAACACTTTTGCGTGCTATTCTTAAAAGAACTTGGATTGACATTTCTATGGACTTTATTTTGCGGTTTCTTAGGACTAAGAAAGGGAGGGATTCTATTTTTGGATTACTTTATGGGCTAAACTTTGCTCAATATTGTTGTAATCTACTACTTGTCATCAAAACGGATGGACAAACTGAAGTTGTCAATAGAACTTTGGGTACACTTTTGCGTGCTATTCTTAAAAGAACTTGGATTGACATTTCTATGGACTTTATTTTGGGGATGCCTAGGACTAAGAAGGGGAGGGATTCTATTTTTGGATTACTTTATGGGCTAAACTTTGCTTAATATTGTTGTAATCTACTACTTGTCATACTCAAACGGATGGACAAACTGAAGTTTTAAATAGAACTTTGGGAACACTTTTGCGTGCTATTCTTAAAAGAACTTGGATTGACATTTCTATGGACTTTATTTTGGGGTTGCCTAGGACTAAGAAGGGGAGGGATTCTATTTATGGATTACTTTATGGGCTAAAATTTGCACAATAAAGTTGTAAACTACTACTTGTCATCCTCAAACGGATGGACAAACTGAAGTTGTAAATAGAACTTTGGAATACTTTTGCGTGCCATTCTTAAAAGAACTTGGATTGACATTTCTATGGACTTTATTTTGGGGTTGCCTAGGACTAAGAAGGGGAGAGATTCTATTTTTGGATTACTTTATGGGCCAAACTTTGCTCAATATTGTTGTAATCTACTACTTGTCATCCTCAAACGGATTGACAAACTGAAGTTGTCAATAGAACTTTGGGAACACTTTTGCGTGCTATTCTTAAAAGAACTTGGATTGACATTTCTATGGACTTTATTTTGGGGTTGCCTAGGACTAAGAAGGGGAGGGATTCTATTTTTGGATTACTTTATGGGCTAAACTTTGCTCAATATTGTTGTAATCTACTACTTGTCATCCTCAAACGGATGGACAAACTGAAGTTGTCAATAGAACTTTAGGTACACTTTTGCGTGCTATTCTTAAAAGAACTTGGATTGACATTTCTATGGACTTTATTTTGGGGTTGCCTAGGACTAAGAAGGGGAGGGATTCTATTTTTGGATTACTTTATGGGCTAAACTTTGCTCAATATTGTTGTAATCTACTACTTGTCATCCTCAAACGGAAGGACAAACTGAAGTTTTCAATAGAACTTTGGGAACACTTTTGCGTGATATTCTTAGAAGAACTTGGATTGACATTTCTATGGACTTTATTTTGGGGTTGCCTAGGACTAAGAAGGGGAGGGATTCTATTTTATGGATTACTTTATGGGCTAAAATTTGCACAATAAAGTTGTAATCTACTACTTGTCATCCTCAAACGGATGGACAAACTGAAGTTGTAAATAGAACTTTGGGAACAATTTTGCGTGCTATTCTTAAAAGAACTTGGATTGACATTTCTATGGACTTTATTTTGGGGTTGCCTAGGACTAAGAAGGGGAGGGATTCTATTTATGGATTATTTTATGGGCTAAAATTTGCACAATAAAGTTGTAATCTACTACTTGTCATCCTCAAACGGATGGACAAACTGAAGTTGTAAATAGAACTTTCGGGAATACTTTTGCGTGCTATTCTTAAAAGAACTTGGATTGACATTTCTATGGACTTTATTTTTGGGTTGCCTAGGACTAACAAGGGTAGGGATTCTATTTTGGATTACTTTATGGGCTAAACTTGCTTAATATTGTTGTAATCTACTACTTGTCATACTCAAACGGATGGACAAACTGAAGTTGTAAATAGAACTTTGGGAACACTTTTGCGTGCTATTCTTAAAGAACTTGGATTGACATTTCTATGGACTTTATTTTGGGGTTGCCTAGGACTAAGAAGGGGAGATTCTATTTTTGGATTACTTTATGGGCTAAACTTTGCTTAATATTTTTGTAATCTACTACTTGTCATACTCAAACGGATGGACAAACTGAAGTTGTAAATTGAACTTTGCGAATACTTTTGCGTGCTATTCTTAAAAGAACTTGGATTGACATTTCTATGGACTT
>NW_027331554.1:0-2654 GCF_022965805.1 Primulina eburnea
GATCTTTGAGAACACTTTTGCGTGCTATTCTTAAATAGAACTTGGATTGACATTTCTATGGACTTTATTTTGGGGTTGCCTAGGACTAAGAAGGGGAGGGATTCTATTTTCGTTGTTGTGGATAGATTCACTAAGATGGCACATTTTATAGCTTGTCATAAAACCGATGATGCTTCAAACATTGCGGATTTGTTCTTTAGTGAAGTCGTTAGGTTGCATGGCATGCCTAGGACTATTGTTTCTGGTCGCGATGTTAAATTCTTGAGTTACTTTTGGAAGACTTTATGGGCTAAACTTGACACAAAATTGTTGTTTTCTACTACTTGTCATCCTCAAACGGATGGACAAACTGAAGTTGAAGTTGTCAATAGAACTTTGGGAACACTTTTGCGTGCTATTCTTAAATAGAACTTGGATTGACATTTCTATGGACTTTATTTTGGGGTTGCCTAGGACTAAGAAGGGGAGGGATTCTATTTTGTTGTTGTGGATAGATTCTCTAAGATAGCACATTTTATAGCTTGTCATAAAACCGATGATGCTTCAAACATGGCGGATTTGTTCTTTAGAGAAGTCGTTAGGTTGCATGGGATGCCTAGGACTATTGTTTCTGGTCGCGATGTTAAATTCTTGAGTTACTTTTGGAAGACTTTATGGGCTAAACTTGGCACAAAATTGTTGTTTTCTACTACTTGTCATCCTCAAACGGATGGACAAACTGAAGTTGTCAATAGAACTTTAGGAACACTTTTGCGTGCTATTCTTAAATAGAACTTGGATTGACATTTGTATGGACTTTATTTTGGGGTTGCCTAGAACTAAGAAGGGGAGGGATTCTATTTTTTTTGTTGTGGATAGATTCTCTAAGATGGAACATTTTATAGCTTGTCATAAAACCAATGATGGTTCAAACATTGCGGATTTGTTTTTTAGAGAAGTCGTTAGGTTGCATGGCATGCCTAGGACTATTGTTTCTGGTCGAGATGTTAAATTCTTGAGTTACTTTTGGAAGACTTTATGGGCTAAACTTGGCACAAAATTGTTGTTTTCTACTACTTGTCATCCTCAAACGGATGGACAAACTGAAGTTGTCAATAGAACTTTGGGAACACTTTTGCGTGCTATTCTTAAATAGAACTTGGATTGACATTTCTATGTACTTTATTTTGGGGTTGCCTAGGACTAAGAAGGGGAGGGATTCTATTTTTGTTGTTGTGGATAGATTCTCTAAGATGGCACATTTTATAGCTTGTCATAAAAACGATGATGCTTCAAACATTGCGGATTTGTTCTTTAGAGAAGTCGTTAGGTTGCATGGCATGTCTAGGAATATTGTTTAAGGTCGCGATGTTAAATTCTTGAGTTACTTTTGGAAGACTTATGGCTAAACTTGGCACAAAATTGTTGTTTTCTACTACTTGTGATCCTCAAATGGATGAACAAACTGAAGTTGTCAATAGAACTTTGGGACACTTTTGCGTGATATTCTTAAAAAGAACTTGGATTGACATTTCTATGGACTTTATTTTGGAGTTGCCTAGGACTAAGAAAGGGAGGGATTCTATTTTCGTTGTTGTGGATAGATTCTCTAAAATGGCACATTTGTAGCTTGACATAAAACCGATGATGCCTCAAACATTGCGGATTTGTTCTTTAGAGAAGTCGTTAGGTTGCGTGGCATGACTAGGACTATTGCTTCTGATCGCGATGTTAAATTCTTGCTTCACTTTTGAAAGACTTTATGGGCTAAACTTGGCACAAAATTGTTGTTTTCTACTAATTGTCATCCTCAAACAGATGGACAAACTGAAGTTGTCAATAGAACTTTGGGAACACTTTTGGGTGCTATTTTTAAATAGAACTTGGATTGACATTTGTATGGAATTTATTTTGGGGTTGCCTAGGACTAAGAAGGGGAAGGATTCTATTTTTGTTGTTGTTGATAGATACTCTAAGATGGCACATTTTATAGCTTGTCATAAAACCGATGATGCTTCAAACATTGCGGATTTGTTCTTAGAGAAGTCGTTAGGTTGCATGGCATGCCTAGGACTATTGTTTCTTGTCGCGATGTTGAATTCTTGAGTTACTTTTGGAAGACTTTATGGGCTAAACTTGGCACAAAATTGTGTTTTCTACTACTTGTCATCCTCAAACGGATGGACAAACTGAAGTTGTCAATAGAACTTTAGGAACACTTTTGCGTGCTATTTTTAAATAGAACTTGGATTGACATTTGTATGGAATTTATTTTGGGGTTGCCTAGGACTAAGAAGGGGAAGGATTCTATTTTTGTTGTTGTTGATAGATACTCTAAGATGGCACATTTTATAGCTTGTCATAAAACCAATGATGCTTCAAACATTGCGGATTTGTTCTTTAAAGAAGTCGTTAGGTTGCATGGCATGACTAGGACTATTGTTTCTGGTCGCGATGTTATATCTTGAGTTACTTTTGGAAGACTTTGTGGACTAAACTTGGCACATAATTGTTGTTTTCTACTACTTTTCATCCTCAAACGGATGGACAAACTGAAGTTGTCAATAGAACTTTGGGAACACTTTTGCGTGCAATTCTTAAAAAGAAATTGGATTGACATTTGTATGGACTTTATTTTGGGGTTGCCTAGGACTAAGAAGGGAAGGGATTCTATT
>NW_027331555.1:0-8484 GCF_022965805.1 Primulina eburnea
TCCATCTTATTCATGTGAAGTTCTCCACAAAAGGATCAAATGAGCTAGGACAACGATAACAGCAATACGTCGGTGGACAATCCAGAAGGCAAGATCAGATCCATGCCAACGAGCTTGTCCCACGAGCCCCATCACCTTAGGCCATGCTCATGGACCGAGGGCCCCATCTCGCATGCGCAAAGTGATCAGCTCTTGACGGTAGCATGCCTTAGAGGTCGTGTTGCTCACCAAAGAGCTGCTTTGAGATGCAAATGAATGTCAGCAGCCTCTTGCATCCTCAAAACGCCTCTGTAGCTCATAGCGTTCATAGAAGTCAGCATATAAAAAACACCTGGCTATCAAGTCATGGTCACAACCATTCCTTGTGAGCCGCAATTCCTCAGGAGTGCAGTCACGGAGCCTCAACAGGGGGCGACGAGTCAGTGTTATATGTTACCACATTTCCGAATTCAAGACTATTTTCAAATTTCTTAGCCAAGTGAGGTAATTAGGTCCAGTTAAATGTGTTTTGTCGAGTATTACAGATATCAAGTTGCGCATCGAAGACATTGTCGATTTAGCACTGAAAAGTAAAACAGAGAAATGTTGAATGACTACTTTAAATATTTAGTAAGATATGAAGTTGGACTGTTACTTCATAAATATTGCCTCCCACTGTTTTGACATCTTTCACTACCCTCTAGTGAAAACGGGAAAATCCTTCCCCCTCAGTAGGTAACGTAAGGTCCAATTAGCGAATGGTGATCCCGAATAATACAGCCAATCACAATTCCTAAAAGGTAGTTTCCAATTTCATCACAATGCAACCCTCTACGTAAACTTTTGTCCACGTTGTGATTAGGCCCAAAATATGACGTCGTTCATCTTTACGTGTTCAAGCCTAACCCATCGATAGTGACCTAATGGACGGTCGCCATGAGTTCCCTCAATAATATGAGCCGAAATCATGGGAGTTCCACGTAGTTCACATCACTATGTCAATGGATGTCACAGCTTTCCGGCACTCGGGCTCCCCCAATAATATGAGCCGAGCCCCGAGTACGGGTAGCGTTCATCATGCACCCATTGTCGATGGAAGACAAGGAAATTATAAACAAATTTATAATCCCCTTTTCGGGCTTGATATTTATTTGAATCTTATTCAAATGAGGGTAGCTTTTAATTTTTGAAAGGTCTCATCATTAATTTTTTTTAAAAGCTCGCCATGTTGATCGTATGTTTGCGGATCATGCAACTTTGTTTATATAAAATAATAACGCACATACTCATTATTTATAAACAATCATGCATATAGTTTAAATGAAAACAGTACAAGGATGATCAATTGCCCCAACTCGAATGGCCCGTGTTGAGCCAACACGGGCTAGGTCCAATCCTAGGGTAAATGACGGGATGCATGCAACTTAAATTATTACATTAGCATCCAATATTACATGTCTTCGATCTCTATCACCAAGGCCACCATCTTCCAATCTTGATCTTCACCTATTCAATATTTCACAATTAAATATCCATGGCACATAGGGATACATCTCATGGGGGGTGGGAACGGGCCATAAAACAAGCCCACTTAAATTGATAATTATTACAATCATACAACCAAAATTCCTAGCATACACTAGCAAATTGGGCTTGGGCTTTGATCATCCTTCATGCATAATACACATATCATACACCATTCAATTAATTACACATTAATTAATTGATCCATATTATATATCTTGATCCAATCACTAACCGCCACAATTATAAATTAAATTAACAAAGTATACAACACCTTTGTCTACTTTCAAATTAATTTATTTATAATCGAATTTCTGAAATCACAATTTACTATAAATAATTAAGTCCTACTCCAATTATTTATTTATGAGAAAATAGTGCAACAATTGTAAATTTAAACTTAAGGGCCCAAAAACCCATTTTCCACAAAAATACTTTGGCCCATTTAAATTTCACAATAATGTTGTCCATCCAATGGCCCAACTCTCAAGGCCCATGACACTAAGATTGTCCAAAACACTTGTTGAAACCCTAGCCGCATCGCCGTCGCCCGGATTCCATACACAAAAAAAAAAATTTTATTTTAAAAATGCACATTTCGGGCAGCCCCTTGGGCTGCCCCGGCTGCCCGAAATTTTCGGGCAGCCCCTTCGGGCAGCCCTCGGCTGCCCGAAAAAACAATTTTTTTTTTTTTGTGTTTCTCAAATTTTTCGGCCCTATTCATTTTCTTGCACAAAAATCTCAAAACGGTTAGAAATCGATCTCAACATAATATGACAAATATTACACAAAACCGTAACCATAGCTCGGATACCACTTGAAAGCGACCGGTTACGGTGGCCCACGGAAAAACAAACGGAAGCAAAAATCAATTCGAAATTTTGAGGCAAATATTCGGCCACCATGTTTTTCTTGTGCAATATTTACAAAATCAAACCATACATAGGATGTTAGAAATATCATTACCTATCAACCTCTTGAGGTTGATGTATGGCACCAACTTTGTTGTAAACAACAAAGCTCTTCAAGGTTGAAGATCTACAAGCCTCCAACTCCCTTTCCTTCAAAATAATGCCCACCACCAACTAGGTAAATGTAACGACCCATTACAGGCCCAGTGGACCGCCCATACGGCCCACTGCCCCAATCGACCCAAGGCTATCCCGATCTTGTGACTTGGCCCGTAGGCCCAGTGGCTTGCCCACCCTGTGGTGTCACTCACGGGCTTTCCATAGGCGTCGTATGGGTTACTCATAGAACTCTTAAGCCGTGAACTTAAGTATGTGCCTCCCCAGGAAGTAGCTCAATTGTACCAGGATTGTGCCAAGTATCTATATATCCATGTGATCTTGGGTTCGATCCTGGGGAGGCACAAACTTAAGTTCATGGGCTTAAGAGTTCTATGAGTAACCCATACGACGCCTATGGAAAGCCCGTGAGTGACACCACAGGGTGGGCAAGCCCACTGGGCCTACGGGCCAAGTCACAAGATCGGGATAGCCTTGGGTCGATTGGGGCAGTGGGCCGTATGGCGGTCCACTGGGCCTGTAATGGGTCGTTACAGTAAATCCCCTCTTAATTTGCACTAGAAAATTAAGAGGATTTTTCAAAGAGAAGTGTGTGTGTTCTTAAACAAATCAAGAACACAAATGGAGAGAAAAACTTGAGAGAAAAGTGAGAAGAGGTTTCGGCCATATCCCATGCTAGAATGGAGTGAATGAGTTGTTAATTGCTTGTCTTGGTTGTGAGAAAAGCAAAAGCAAAAAGGTGCATGCCTTGCATTATTTAATAAAAGTAATCTCCAACCCATCACCTCCCATGCATGCATATAATATAGTTTTTAATCAAATTAAAAACTTTGGACTAAATTTAAATGTCCCAAACATATTTGGGCCCATTTATTGTTACTTGATTTTACTCAAGTCCACTAGTCAAATAATTATTTCCAATTGGGCTCTACAAGGCCCAATGATATTTAATTAATCCAACACTTGAATTAATTTAATTATTTGGACTCTACTAGGTCCACTAGTGTCTAATTAATTCAACACTTGAATTAATTTAATTTAGTCCATAATAATGTTTATGAAAATCACAATTTTCAAATACATTATCCACTTGGCCAAATTTTAATTTAGGAACACTTCCATAAATTAAATTTATATTTCTCTCATAGAAGTCATACTTCTAATTTTACTTTACGCTTATAAACTCCTTTATAGCCGTTCAACACATTGAACTATTTTACTTCTCATCGGGATTTACAAAGCTAGCACTTGTGTGGCCCTCAATGGTTCATTGATACAACTAGCCGTGGGTTCACATCTCCATGTGATTTGGACTAAACATGTCCTTATATGAGCATACCCCAATTGCTCCATTCTTACTTATCAACTCCTTGATAGTAAGAACGTCAGAACTCAAGTCTGATAGTACCCAACCAATCACGTTAAACGCCTAGCAGCATCGCTTGCGTGATTCCCTAGGTATCACATGATAGTGCCTGCAAGAACCATTCAATTATGGTTAGCGTACAGTACGGTCCCTTCAACTCATATATCCCGATCGATTCGACAACCATTGGTTTATCGAGAGTTGTCAATGAATCGATACTATGTGTCATGTCGTAGTTGCATCAATGGTGTAATCTATGAAACCCCTTTCATAATTACAACCATACTCTGGCCAGAGATTTCAACCTACATACACATGATAACACATAGGATATCCATACCCGAAGGTAAGCGGTGAATCCCCGACTACAATGCATCGACTCCTATGTGTTTCGACAGAACACCCAACCTTGCCACCCTGATGACCCCATGAGAGTCGGTAAACAAGTCAAAGTGTAATTCTAGCACATAGAGTCTCAATGTTGTCCCGGGTCATAAGGACTAATTCTGTACAACCATAAACCAGGACTTTTCCACTCGATAAGTGAGAACCACTTGGAAAGTCCTTTTATGGAGGGTTGTTCAGTGCACTCTACAAGGAACACCTATCTGCATGTTCGGACATCACAATGTCCCCTACCAATGAAACATGGTACTCACATCGCAGATACTAGTCTCTAACTCGAGCGGCCTATATCCTTCTTAGTGGCGGCTGAATCGACTAGGAACCGTTTAGAATATACAGTATTACAAATATGAGTTTCATGATACTCATCATATGAGCATCTCATATTCTTTCTACTATTTGTATATTCAAGGGCTTTATCTATGCAGCTAGCATGGGTATACAGATAAAGATTGCCAAAATAATACTTTCAAATATTATTAAAATAAAGACTGCTTATACATAGAGTTTCATTGTGAACACTCGGCCAACACTTGGCTCGACGGGCACCTACTCTAACAATAAAACCGATGATGCTTTAAACATTGCGGATTTGTTCTTTAGAGAAGTCGTTAGGTTGCATGGCATGTATAGGAATATTGTTTCTGGTCGCGATGTTAAATTCTTGAGTTACTTTTGGAAGACTTTATGGGCTAAACTTGACACAAAATTGTTGTTTTCTACTACTTGTCATCCTCAAACGGATGGACAAACTGAAGTTGTCAATAGAACTTTGGGAACACTTTTGCGTGCTATTCTTAAAAAGAAATTGGATTGACATTTGTATGGACTTTATTTTGGGGTTGCCTAGGACTAAGAAGGGGAGGGATTCTATTTTTGTTGTTGTGGATAGATTCTCAAAGATGGCACATTTTATAGCTTGTCATAAAACCGATGATGCTTCAAACATTGCGGATTTGTTCTTTAGAGAAGTCGTTAGGTTGCATGGCATGTCTAGGAATATTGTTTCTGGTCGCGATGTTAAATTCTTGAGTTACTTTTGGAAGACTTTATGGGCTAAACTTGGCACAAAATTGTTGTTTTCTACTACTTGTCATCCTCAAACGGATGGACAAACTAGAGTTGTCAATAGAACTTTGGGAACCATTTGCGTGCTATTCTTAAAAAGAAATTGGATTGACATTTGTATGGACTTTATTTTGGGGTTGCCTAGGACTAAGAAGGGGAGGGATTCTATTTTTGTTGTTGTGGATAGTTTCTCAAAGATGGCACATTTATAGCTTGTCATAAAACCGATGATGCTTCAAACATTGCGGATTCGTTCTTTAGCGAAGTCGTTAGGTTGCATGGCTTGCCAAGAACTTGAAAGGGATCGTTTAAGGTGTTCGAAATCGCAACGGAAGCACAAAATTATTTACTCTCAAGAAAACCGAAATTTTGCAAAAAAATTTTTTTAAAAATCGAACACCATGTACTAGTTGTGCAAGCATATACAAAATCTCAACTTTCATGCATAGGGGGTTGAGAAAATATACCTATCAATCTTTAAAAGATTGATTGTGGCTCCAACTTTGTTGTCAAACAACAAAGCTCTTCAAGGCATGAAGATCTACAAGCTCCTCCTCCAAGTCCTTTGAATCTTTCCTTCAAATTAGGCCCACCACCAACTAGGTAGATCCCCTCATATATTGCACTAGAAAAATATGAGGATTTTTCAAAGAGAAGATAGTGTATTCTTCTTCACAATTGAAGAACAAGAAAATGAAGAAAAATGGAGAGAAAATGGCTAGGAGATTTCGGCCATAAGGATGGAGGGGAAGGGAGAATGAATTAATTTTCTTGTCTTGTGTTGCAAAAAGCAAAAGTGAAAAGTTGCATGCCTGCAATTTTTTAATCAAAAGATTCTCCAACCTTTCACCTCCCATGCATGTATATTATATGTTTTTAACAATTAAAAAACCATGGACTAAATTTAATAATCTCCAAACATTTGAGACTATTTAAACATTACTTTAATTTACCCCAAGTCCCACTAGTTAAATAATTCATTTAAATTGAGCTCTAAAAGACTCAATATAATTAATTAATTCAACACTTGAATTAATTTAATTATTTGGACTCTACTAGGTCCACTAGTGTTTAATTAATTCAACACTTGAATTAATTTATTTAGTCCATAATAATAATTATGAAATCACAATTTTTCAATTACATTATTCTCTTGGCCAAATTTTGATTTAGGACACTTCCATAACTCAAAATTTACATTTCTCTCGTAGAAGTCATACTTCTATTTTTCCTTACGCCTATAAACTCATTTATAAGCCGTTCAACAC
This sequence comes from Primulina eburnea, assembly GCF_022965805.1. Lineage (NCBI taxonomy): Eukaryota > Viridiplantae > Streptophyta > Magnoliopsida > Lamiales > Gesneriaceae > Primulina > Primulina eburnea. The sequence goes on from NW_027331555.1 coordinate 6,639, forward strand.
ATTGAACTATTTTCTCCTTTATAGAAGTCATACTTCTAATTTTCTTATGCTTATAAACTCCTTTATAAGCCGATCAACACATTGAACTATTTTACTTCTCCACGGGATCTAGAAGCTAGTACATGTGTGGCCCTCAATGGTTCATTGATACAACTAGCCGTGGGTTCACATCTCTATGGGATTCGGACTAAACATGTCCTTATATGAGCATACCCCCATTGCTCCATTCTATTTATCAACACCTTGATAATAAGAACGTCAGAACTCAAGTCTGATAGACCAACCAATCACGTTAAACGCCTAGCAGCATCGCTTACGTGATGCCCTAGGTATCACATGATAGTGCCTGCAAGAACCATTCAATTATGGTAGCGTACAGTACGGTCCCTTCAACTCATATATCCCGATCGATTCGACAACCATTGGTTTATCGAGAGTTGTCAATGAATCGATGGTGTAATCTATGAAACCCCTTTCATAATTACAACCATACTCTGGCCAGAGATTTTCGATCTACATACACATGATAACACATAGGATATCCATACCCGAAGGTAAGCGGTGAATCCCGACTACAATGCATCGACTCCTATGTGTTTCGACAGAACACCCAACGTTGCCACCTGATGACCCCATAAGAGTCGGTAAAACAAGTCAAAGTGTAATTCTAGCACATAGAGTCTCAATGTTGTCCCGGGTCATAAGGACTAATTTTGTACATCCATAAACTAGGACATTTCCACTCGATAAGTGAGAACCACTTGGAAAGTCCTTTTTATGGAGGGTTTTCAGTTCACTCTACAAGGAGCACCTATCTGCATGTCGGACATCACAATGTCCCCTACCAATGAAACATGGTACTCAAATCGCAGATACTAGTCTCGACTCGAGCGGCCTATATCCTTCTTAGTGGCGGCTGAATCGACTAGGACCGTTTAGAATATACAGTATTATAAATATGAGTTTCATGATACTCATCATATGAGCATCTCATATTCTTTCTACTATTTGTATATTCAAGGGCTTTATCTATGCAACTAGCATGGGTATACAGATAAAGATGTGCCAAAATAATAATATCAATATTACTAAAATAAAGATTGCCAATACATAGAGTTTCATTGTGAACACTCGGCCAACACTTGGCTCGACGGGCACCTACTCTAACAATCTCCCACTTGCACTAGAGCCAACTACCCATATGCTTTAAACCCATTGATTCGCGATGCTTGTCGAATAATTGTTCAGGTAAAGGCTTAGCTAGTGGATCAACAACATTATCTGCGAAGCCGACTATGTCAAAAGACACTTCTTCCTCTTTCCACAATCTCTCCGAGGATGTGGTACTTACTCAATACATGTTTGGACTTCTGATGAGACCTAGGCTCCTTTGCTTGAGCTATAGCTCCCGTGTTGTCCACACAACACCGGGATAGGAGCAACTCCATTAGGAATGACGTCCAACTCTTAGACGAAATTCCTTATCCAAACAGCCTCTCTTGCTGCATCTGATGCAGCAATGTATTCGGCCTCTGTGCTGGAATCCGTAATATTGTCTTGCTTGGAACTCTTCCAAGAGACTGCAGCACCATTGAGCATGAATACAAAACCAGAGGTTGACTTCGAGTCATCGATATCGCTTTGGAAGCTAGAGTCGATATAGCCTTCCAATTTTAGTTCTTCACCCCATAGACCAAGAACACATTATTGGTCCTCTCTCAACTACTTGAGGATGTCTTTCACAGCTTTCCAATGTGGAAGACCGGGGTTCGATTGATATCCTATTCACTACCTAACTAGGCAAAGCCACGTCAGGACGTGTAGATATCATCCCATACAGGAGGCT